>NC_051154.1:351922541-352120626 GCF_013339745.2 Dermacentor silvarum | reverse complement strand
CTTTTATTGTGGAGGCATGGCGCGCGTATGGTTATGAGGAGCACGTCACCATGTGGACATTTAAGCAGAAGCTTCGCGACCTGTATGGGAAACCTGTTGCATGGCGGCGCACCGCACAGAAGGAACTCGCGTCCCGCGCCCAGATTTTGACAGAAGCGTACGTATCGTATACATTCAGGACGTTCTATCCCTCTGCCGAAAAGTAGACAAAGATATGCCAGAAGCGGACAAAGTGGGCCATATCCTCAGAGGCATTACCGACGTCGCCTTCAATCTTCTTCTCTGCAAGAACATCTCGACGGTTGAGCTAGGCCATAATTACGGAGTGTCGGCGCGAGATTCGAACAAGTCAAAAGCCGACGTATAGTTCAACGCTTCGCTCGACTCCCTAACACCACTGCGACTTCTTGGTGGATATACCGACTTTCAAACCACCTTAAATTACTGAGAACTTGAACCGAATGTATGCAGCTAACTGGAGGCCACGGCACCACCCACCGATCTTCGCATACGCGTGACAGCACCCTGGCTTCGATTTCACTTATTCAGGCCGTCGTGCTCCAGCAGGGTGAGCATGGACGTCCGGTCAGTGAACTATTCGACCAACGTGAGCCACAGCCATGTCTCTCCAATCGTTGCTGCCACTACGCAATCCCGGAACTTTCCGCCTCGTTATCGGAATCAGGATGAATGGCGCCGGTCCGATCGACGACCTGCCTATTTGTTTTTTTCGGTGTTCGACCCGTCCTGAAGAGCCAGCACTGACCCCACCCTACCAGGCTTATCTATAGCCGTTCGCCGTCACCTCAACACCGCCAGTCCCGATCACCTCCGTCTCGCCGCTCTCCATCACCTTTCTCCCGCTCCACCTCTAGAAACTAGACGATGCAGCGACCAGAGGTCACGCTGCATTGCTTTCACGGACTGAAGACCCTCTGCCGCCCATTACTTGCCGTCGCAATCTTCTTAACGTCCTCGTCGACGGCGTAACCGTTAAAACCCTTATATATGCAGGCGCACAAGTGTCAGTCATGAATTTGGATCTTCGTTGCCGTCTGAAGAAGGTGTTAACCCCTGCTGAGCCCTTGTCGTGCATGTTGCGGACAGTAGGGCTACGACCGTCCTTGATATGTGTTCCGCTCGCCTCACCATTGCTGATCATCAGATGTCCGTCCTGTTTACTGTGCTCGAGTGCTGTCCTCCAGCGCTGTCCTCGCAACCTTATTCTCGGCATCGACTTCCTCGCAGCGCACTCTGCCCTAATCGACTGCTGAACGGGCGTATTGCGCTTCGAACTGCCACAGGACCCTGACGACATCCCTGCCCGGCCGACCCGCCTCTGCTCCACCGACTTCGTTCGCCTGCCGCCTGAAGCTGCCACCTTTCTCTGTCGTCTCTTCCGCCGCATCCTGACGGTGATTACATTGCATACCGATTATTGATATCTTTATGATGCGTAGCGTTGCTCTGCCGAATACAGTCATCCACGTCACCACCAGTCGGGCCTACCTGCCCATTCTTGACATTGAATCGTGTCAAGTCCTTCCGCAAGGCACGTCACTGGCTCGTTTGGCTCCGCTGGACGACTGCGCCGTATCTGCCCTGACGACTGAGCATCCTTTTCAGGTTTCCGAGTCCGCCTCATCGCCATGCCCACCTGTGCGCCGCTTCGCATGCGTGATCGCTCCTGATCTTCAACCTGCCTACGCCGACGCTCTTCATCGCGTCCTCGCTGCATGGAACGACGTATTTGACTTAGGCAATCCCCCATTGGGTCAAGCACACGCTGTGAGCCACCGTATTGACACCGGCGATGCATCTCCTATTCACAGGCGACCTTATTGGGTGCCAGCTTCTGAGCGTCGCATCATCCAAAGAGAGGTGGACAAGATGCTTGTGAAAAATATTATAAAGCCTTCATAAACTCCCTGGTCTTCACCCGTTGTTTTGGTCAGGAAGAAAGATAACATCTGGAGGTTTTACGTAGATATTACCGTAATATAAACCGGATTACGAAGAATGACGCATGTCGATCCCCTTCCTCGAATGACGGCGCACTGGACTGTCTCCATGGCGCCAGTTATTTCTTTTCCATCTACCTCCAATATGGGTACTGTCAAATTTCTGTGGACAAAAAGGACCGTGAGAAGACAGCCTTTATTACTATAGCAAGATTATAGCAGTTCAAAGTGATGCCACTTAAATGGGCTTTGCAATGTCCCTGCTACCTTTGAACGCATGATGGACTCCCTTCTTCGAGGCTTCAAATGGTCCACTTGCTTGTGTTATCTCGACGACATGATCTTTTCTCATCCACTTTCGAAAGCCACCTTCAGCACCTTTCGGTTGTCCTTAATTTTTGCTCTTCACCGCCGTGTTGGCCTTCAGTTAAACTCTTCCAAATGCACCTTCGTTCGCCGTCAGATAAAAAATACTCGGACACCTTGTCCGATGATGCTGCTGGTGCGCAGTCTGATCCAAACAAAGTTCGCGCTGTGCATGAATTCCCAGTGCCCCCTTCTTCCAGTGACGTGCGCCGCTACATAGGACTGTGTTCCTACTTCCGCCCCCTTAGAAAGAACGTCGTGCAATAAATGAGACGTCCCGCCACCCACAACTAAGTGGCTTGGAAACATAGTACGAATCTAATTTCCCGCGTCTCAAACTGACAAAAGAAGTTATTGAGCCACCGCAAATGATCAACGCCGCTACTCCAAAAGAGCCGAAAGCGCACTCATGCATCATGCGTCCGCATTGAATCGACCTCTAGTACCACTTGGAAGCAGTCAGCAGGAAAACTACCAGCATATGACACGCGCTTTGTTCACGACACTACGCTCACACGTCGCTAAGATGCCTGCGAGTTCAACGAAGAATATACTGGAAGCAGTGCTGGCTCTTGAGTCAGTAATACTCTACTCTATACTTGCACATACGCTTAGTAGCATAATGCCAATTTTTCGCCCGCCTGGTCCATTCCGTCATACAAAAGTGCCCTTAATAATGGAGTGAAACTGTGCCGGTATTCTGCAGCGTCTGTGCGAACTTACCTTTCCGTCGAGACATCCCTATATCAATTCTAGCCCTCTCAGAGGCCGGTCTCCCAAATGGAAGGACGATCTCAGGGTACATAGGCCACGGAAATCCGAGTAAACCGTCATTTGCAAATGGAAGTGCCATGATATACATCAGGCGAGAAATACCTCATGTCACCTTACCAGTGCAAGTCGCCGCTGTGCAAGTGTGCCTAGGAAACGAAAAACTCAGTGTGGTGTTGGTGTACATAAGTCGACGAAGCTAGGTCTCAATGAAGGCGTTTATGAAGGACCTTTGCATTCGTTGCCCCCCTCCTAGAACGCTCGGTGGCGATTTTAACACGCATCATTCGCTTTGGGGAGATAAGATTATAAATTTTCGAGATAAGGAACTTATAGCAGCCGCGGATGCTGCTGACTTGTGTGGCGAACGATGGCAAACCGACTTTCTTCAGGCCACCAGATCCATGGAGTGCCATAGACCTCGTGTTACAGTCTACAGACCTTTCGGTATCATCGACAATGGCCCCGGACAAGATGGCCAGAGACCATTTCCCGATCTTCAGCAACATCACCGGATTGCAGACTGTTGGTCGACAATAGAGATATAGAATATCTCGGTTGTCGCAAGGGATTGTGGGGTACGGCGTATTCTGCTACAACTTACGGTTCGAGACCACTATGCCGCCGTCACTTCATGCCCATGCTTCACGCGCTTTGTTTTTATGGCGATAGCAATTATATGGACACTTCAACCAGATTTCTGCCGTCGGCGTCGCCGTCGTCGTCGCCTTGGGGTTCCGTATAGATTCCAAGGGCGATAAAATCGTCGCCGCGCGCCGTATGCGCGAGTGAAAGCGCGCGGAGGACGCGCGCTATCACGGAGAGCCAACGCACGGCGGAAAGGAAGCGCGACCGTCGTGCGAACGACCGTGGGAGTATGGGGGGGGGGAGGCGGGGCGACGCTGTGCTACGGCACCAAATGCGTATCTTGCAACCGAGCGCAAGGGCAACTGGCAACGCAATCTCCCACGCGAAAGCAAAACAGCGGGAAGGCAGCGCGGGAGCAGCTTCTACTCTGCCAACAAATACACTTGCAATGGCTGTGGTGGCGGTCGCCCACACCGTCTCTTATCTCCACACGGCTCTGACCTTTGTATGCGCTGTGAATTCGCCGCTCAGTTTCCGTTGAAGCAATAGACCGCACGATTCTTCGCCCGCTGCAGCGCCTGCGCTTGCTGCCAGCGTTTTGACAGTCGTTGTTTGCGGTCATTCAGTGTGATCTATTCATGTTTGCTTGTGCGCGATGACACCACGCTTGTCAATTCAGTTAGAAAGCGAATGTGTCCAAGTTTATGCAGCCGATAAAACTACTATCCCTACTCCGAATAGCTATCTACCAATTTGCTATCGCAATTGATGCTTCGCCTTTCGGGCGAAACTGCGACATTTAACCCCACGAAACCCAAACACCATTCCACATCAAAGGCAATTAAAACAGCGTGTTCACATTTATTTCTGGCCATGAAGATAAGTTATTGGTACAAGGAAAACAATGAAATGTTATTGAGTAAACATTAATTAGTACGGTAATTACTTAATTTGTAATTCATTTGTTGTATTATCACGACTGTAAACTTCCTACAGCACATCAAAAACCATAGTACGGGCTCTAGTTTAGGTCATTAGCATATAAATTTGAATTTTTAGGCATCAAATTCAGCGTATCAAAAATGATACGTTGGGCGTTGTGGGGTTAATTAAAATGAATTACTTCCACCGTGACACAGCTCGCCCCTGCATGTTAGTCGGCTCAGCGTAACCCTTTCTTTCCTTGCTCCATATACCGTGGGTAGCGTGCACATTCCTTGGGCAATTCGTATAGCGATGAAAATTAGTGCTAAACAGGCGGCAACCTTTTCTTAAATAACCGTTTCCAATATACGTATATTGCTCTGTAAGCGGCGCATACCTATTCAATCAATCAGTCAATCAATCAATAAGTCTTTTTTTATATACTGCGGCACTATGGTGAAAAACCACGATGCAAGCACCGCTGGGCAGTTCCAAAACGTAGGTGTGAGCTATCGCTCCTTCGTACTTATGTTGGCGCCCTTAGACTCGTGTATTTTTAGGTGGCAGGCATTTCATGCCCTATAACGTGTTTGTGTCGCGTCAAAACGTTTATCTAGCGAAAACGTTCGTCGAGCGCAAATAAACGTTCGTTAACTTAAGAATAAGTAGATTTTAATAGCTGGTAAGTCAACCTAATAAGTGGCTGTTCGCAACGCTTCCCATAACAAACGGTGCAGTCGATCTCTTCGTCCGCTGTTTTGTCTGCAGCGGTGCCCAGCGCGCGCCATGTCGTCGGCTGCTGTGCCTTCGCAGTCCCCCGTTTTTTTCTCAAAAGACGCATGTCGTGTATAACTGCAGAGGGAAAGCACTGATTTAAGTATCTGAAAAGTGCACGAATTATTTTGATGTTAGCTCTCTTTCCTCTTTCGTGCAGCCTCAGTTGCCTTTTCGTTGTGCCGGAATGAAGACGGCACATAATCAATGTGCTGAGGATCCTTGCTTGGTGCACCTGTGTGTATTTAACTGATTGTTAAAAAGGGGGTATTTGTACAAGAAAGTTAGTAGACGAAGTTATTCGCCAAAACACTTGCCTGTGACGAAATGATCTTCACATATTCTGGCTCCTACGTTCGGTACCCACAGCTCGCCGTTCACGGCCGCTCGTTTGACGGCAACTGCCCATTTACGTTTGTGCGCTTCATTTCATGGAAAGCGAAACATTTTTTTTTTCCTTTCACGGAAGAGTTCGCGCACCCTAATGCCGAGCAGCCAACCATAATCATGTTGCTGAAGCGTGTTTTCTTTGCGAACAGCGGGAAATCGCACTGTAGAAACTGCTGACAAGGCTGAACGGAGCAACAGAAGCGTTAACCCTCGAACCGGAAGTCGCTAGCTGACGACATCGTCATTTTGCTATGCACCTATTCTGTACTGTGATACGCTGGGACACATACAAAGAAGCGTCGGACGAATCCCCAGGCGTGCTGTTCGCAGACATGTTGTGGAGCAAGAGAGTGGCTGTTTCACTGTTGAAATTGCCAGATCATTTCCCTACTGCTGGCTTGAAACTAAAGAACCTCTGCGCAGCGCGTAGGAGAGCGAAGCGGTAACTAATGAATAAAAAATGGAAATCCTCAGCGAATGCTGAACATAACAGGATAAACGCTGTCATTCATGGCTACACAACAAGATTAAGAAGAGCTCAATGGGCTGCTCTCTTTGAGAGCTATAGCTTATCGGCGTTTACTCCCATGACAAGGATATGGGGAGTAATTAATAGCTCTTCCGGAAAGATTTCTCAGAGATCGATGTGTAACGGTTAAGCTCGGAAATACAATGAGCGAAAAGCGACGCATTTCCCTTGGTGTCCCACAAGGAAGTGTCCTTGTCATGGCCAGCCTTTCAGACTCGCTGAAAGTAGGGTGGACGACAGTAAAAATGTCCATCTACGCATGCAGATGACATGTGCATTTAAATCTCAGGGTACCAACACAACAACACAAACGTTTAGCCCGAATAACCGAGGGTGCAACGAAAGACTTGAACGAGCCCTGATATCCTGCTTGGTCTCCTACTACGTTTAAACCTTTGAATATTTTGCATTTTTGCTTGGGACAAACGATATGAAATATTTTTTGCGTGCAAAAGTTAGTACATATATGTGAGTGCCCGATTGTGCACGTCTTTTACTGTGAATAAAACTGTCTGATGTACTGATGTAGCTCCCTGAAACCGTTGGTGTGGCGTGCATTTGTGCATCATGATAGTTTAACCTTAGAATATTGAAATCGCAATGTTTGGCTCTAAAAGCTTGTTGCGATATACAGTTACTGTAACTCATATTACATTTCTGTAACGCATGCATATTGTAGAAATGCTAGTGCATTATTGTGGATATAAATACTTCCAGGAAGGTATATCCTTTACAAATTGAGCGGGGTGTAACTGTGACTTTTTAGGAATCATAAGATAACAGAAATGCATTTTTAAAGCGAAGCTTTCTTTGTCTCACTGATTCGTCCGTGAGCTCTGAAAACGCACTGCAGGAAATCCAACTTACACAATGAAACTATCTGTACATCTGCGCACAGAATCGTAGAACACTACATTTTTGCATTCGCAGTTGTACCGATAAGAACAATGGGAACTGCAACGCCACGCTCCCCAGACGAACTGTATATATCTGCATTGCATTACGCGCGTCACGCAATGCATTCCCGGCCGCGTCACCATGGGTAGGCCGCGGGTGCAGCACACGGCAGAAGAGGCTGCCGTACGCGAACGTATTATAAGCGCGAACGCGATCGTGCCCGCAAGGCCGATCCCGTGTATCGGCAACGGCATGCCGTCCGTGAAAGTGTGTGCACGTAATCAACTGCTACATGATATAAAATAAAGGATATGCAACTTAACGAAATGTGTATTCATTCAACTTCAACGTGCAAAAAATACAATCCTAAATAAACAATCAAATCGCATATATGCATCACATCGGGTCGCTCAGCATTTCTTGGGTTTGTTGCATGGTCAGTGGCTTTGGACTTTACGATTCAGTTTGCATGGGCGAAAGCTTCGCGTTCAACCATCTTTCTTTAAGAAAATAACTTTGATTTTTTGTCTTTCTAATTGTGTAATTATGAAACAATCATGTGTGCTAATATAACAGTTTGGACCTCAATCGTGGTCTGAATCGTATACTGCATTGAGTATAATTTTATAGTTGTCCAACCAAGATTCTGTAATCTGACATTGTTTGATCTTACAAAGCAGTTTCTTGCAAGATGATGTGTATTGTATTACAATTGTGAATTATCTTCAATTCTTTCATTCACGTGAGTATTTAGAATACTTTCATTCGAATTTTTTAATATATCGGGCTGTGTGCTGCTGAATAGCAATCTCTTTTTGTGAATAATAATGATATATTTAGTAATAGAGAATAGTAGTGGGTATGAATCAAAGAGTTTTGTAGCACAATTGATGGCCGCTTAATGTGGATAGCTGGACTAGCGGGGCTACAGTTTGTGGGGCGCTGTAGTGGTTAACATTTAGACAAAGGCACTCGTCAAATGCACATTGCCCATCACGAGCCACCGGCTTTTACTATCAAAATGCATGCATGGAGATGCGAACATTACTGAAATTGGAAACCGCAGTTCTAGAAATTTTATCCTCACTAATCTGTTTCATATGTAGTTGCAAGAAAGGTATACATCTTCTCACACTGTGCACTTTCAGCTCATCCGAGAGCAAATATGCGAGATTGTTGTTTATTCGCTTTACTGAACACATGTTATTCAGAATAACTGTCGCAAGGCTCCATAAATACCATTCTTTACACAGTACGTCCAGCTTTGTAATATACTTAGCTGCTGATTGACTCCCACATGAAATGTGTGCCATTTGTTTTCTGACAAATTCATCTTCCACTGTTTGGATTTAAATGTGATGTTTCATGTTAGGTACAGTAAATTTTGCAACAAAACTCTAAATACCGTAACTTATAATAGGTGTGTGCATTTTCACAATGGTATTTCCATATAAATCCAAATTATATTTCAAGGAATGTGGCGTTTATTGAAAGTATACACTTATCTAGGCTAAGTGCTAGTAATACAAGTAACATTTCAGTTCTAGCAATGTTAATTTTAGCATAAGTATTCACCATGCCTGCTAATAATGTTCAGGGTTGCCTCTTCACGCACAATAGCTCACGAGTGTCGTTTACAGAATTTGAGCTGTTAAGTATTTGAAATATATTCATTAGCCGTTATCCAGAGTTTCTCACTGACAGTTTAATGGCAGGCTCAAGAAAGGCGACCTGAAATACACTGACCTTGCACATTGTACATGTGCTATAGCGATTAAGGCTTTGTAACTGCCTGATACGACAAACACTGATTCAAACAACAATTTGGGAACCCACACAGCTTGAATTTGGTGCTATAGCACTCCTGCCAAGTGCCATAAGCTTTCTTTGCTTTGGATTTTGAAATTTAACGATGGGCGTCAAATGATCCGTATGTAATGTCATAATTTCACTTCATAAAACACCCTTCTAGCTATTCTCAATTTAGGGCGAAAGCTGTGTAGATGTTTCAAACATGAAGTTGGTATTAGCCCTCCACGGCTTCCAAAGCCTTCACTGAACATCCGGTTGCTACGAGGAAATTATTTGGAAATGTGGGCCGATGCCGGAGACGGTGCAGTATCACACAGCGTCTCAAAGCACGAGCTGTCACGATGAAAGAACACGAGACTGGCTCGTGACGCATGTGCAAGACGTTTCAAAGAACTAGCCGGGTTTGGCAGGCGACGAGTATGCGTGAAACAAAAACGCAATAATGGCCTAATTAGAGCTTTGGGTTGCTGTGCTAGAAGGCAGAGGTTAGGTTCCATTGTCGGTCATGCGTTTCGTTTTACTACAGAGGTCTGAAGTGTGGCAACGCAAAAAAAACTCTACCTAACGCAATGTAATGCAAAGAATGCTTCGCATTAAAATGTTATTTGTGTGTGTGTGCGTGTGTGCGTGCGTGCGTGCGCGCGCGCGCGGGGACGCGGGGTTCCACAAGGACTCGCTCCACACGTTTAACGAGATTTCAAAGCACTATCAGCGGACTCGTTCGAGCCCGATTGTCCGGATTGCGGCGATCCCTTCTGCACTTTAGAACACATGCTCTGGCGGTGTCCCTCGTTACGGGACCACAATAATCTCACCACGGAAGAAGAGTGGGTGGAGGCGCTCAAGAGCTCCGACCTCACCGCTCAGCTACGGGCTGTCCAGAGGGCCCACGACGCCCACACGGCCCGCGGTGGCTCCTCCCCTGTAAGGGGTTCTCGGAGTCGCTCCTCAGGACCTAAAATAAAGTTCACTGCCTGCTTGCCTGCTTGGCAAACAAAGGACGATTTGCACGGTTGTTAAAAGGCAAGCGCAGGCAAGTTGTGTAAATCCTGCCGCATTCTGTAAGGTCAAACAGGTTGATAATAGATGTGGGCGATTATCAACTTTTTCTAATACGAATAGTAAGTATGGAATATCGAATAGTGAAACGCCCACACAGATATATGCAACAGAAATAATTATTTCGGTATAATCAGGCATCAGGCGTGCATTTCCTAGGTCAAAAAAGACAGCTAACTATAAGGAGCATAGTATCAGTTTTTTAACAAAAGATCACTCACTATTAAAAATGAAATTGCGCGAATAACCTCCTCTCAATAAATTTCAACCTGGCTCTAAAAGGAATGGCTGCTGTATGACTAGCTTTAAAAGATGCTCTAGAAAATGGTTGCCGACACCTGCCGTGGTGGCGTAGCTGCCTTGCGCGGCTCAGTCCGAAAGCCTGGGATCAAATCCTGGCCACGGCGGCCGCATTTCGATGGAGGCGAAATGCAAGAACATATGTGCACCATGCATCTGGCGCACGTTTCAAGTACCCCAAGTGGTGGGGCTCTTACTAATACGGCGTGCCCAATAATTATATCCTGGTTCTGACACGAAAACCCCCAGAATTTAACTTTTTGTAATGGTTGGTGAAAAAAAAAAAAAAAGCTGCTGAAGGACTTGTGTGCCGTAGACACATGGAAAACGGCCCATTGCAAGGGAAACATCATAGGATGTAGCGTAGAAGACAAAACTGCTGCGCCTATAGACTACCAAGAACACTAAATGACAGACAAGCAAAAATCACATGTCATGTAGGGTTCCGCTCCGAAAACGAAGATATAGCCTGCGATACCCATTTTGTTTCGGCGTTGCTTCGAAAACTTCTGTCGATGCCGATCGATCACTTCTAATAATCTGCAATACTTCGTTTAACAGGCGGAGAACAGTAACCAGACTGCGAAATATTTGGTGAGCTTCTACTACTAGAAAATGCCGAATAGTTCCTCTTCAAATACGAATAGTTCCGGATTCGATTCGAATTCGAAACTATGAATATTCACCCACTCCTTGTTAATACGCATTTATCGTGCAAAACGAAGGTCGTGTATGCCTTTCCACTTTCTTGTGGTCAAGCGTGCATAGGCCAGTCAGACCGATGCACTAAGTAATTATGCGCATGTGTCCACGCCATTTCCGTGTTTTCAATCACTCGCCATCCGCCGTGGTGGCCTTTCGGCTATGGCATTGGCTATGGATCAAATTCCGGCTGCGGCGGCTGCATTTCGATGAGGGCAAAATGCAAAGACGCCCGTGCATCGTGCATTGGGTGAACGGGAACCCTAAGTGGTCAAAATTAATGCGGAGTACCTCACTACGACGTGCCTTATAACCAGATCGTGGTTCTGGCACGCACACAAAAAAATAAGAAATTTAAAATTGCTCGTCATTGTTCGCTGACACTTGTATACTGTTTAAATACAGAGATCATACCGCGAGGTAAATAGTCGAAGTCGCTCACATCGCACGCAAAGGAGCCAGCCAGCCTCCGATATCACTCGCAGAGGCAACAGGTATACCTTGATAGCTGGCTATGGGGGAGGGTGCAGGTGGTGACACGTGCGTTCGCATTTGTAAATGATCTTGATTTGATATTGTGTGTACATGCAGCATATTATATATAGCTTGTTGTGTATGAATAAAACTTAGTTGCGAGTCAGCGCTTGCACCATGACCTTCTTCGTCTTTGTGTGGGGTCTGTTTGTGCTGTTGTTACAAAATGCAAGATATAGATAACGTGGCCTAGCTACGTGTCTTCACAGTCAACCACGTGGGTAGAGTGCGTCTAATTTTTAATACTTTTTGTCGTACTGAAAGGGACGCCGCCGCATCTCTGTGAAGTGATCGCGCTCTGGAACTCGTAGTATATCCCGCATGTTAGAAACATCCGTCATAGCCATGCGTAACGATCTGTAAGTGGCGCGACATTTCCTCCCTTGTTATACACGATTCGTGTTTTTAGTTCAACAAGACTGAAGTCTTTCCCGAAAAAGAGACACCGGAATACCACCGAAATGATCCTGCGTCTGGGCGCCAACCAGGCGTTGTGTGGCTTGATCGAGCAGCTTCGCGACGTCGATACGATATCGAACGTCCACGAATTGGACATCACCAATTGCATTCTTGCCGACCCAGATGATTTGCATGGACAAATCGGCAGATGCGAGGGACTCCGTTCCTTGCGGTGCGTCGCCTGCAAGCTCAGAGCGAGTGACCTGCTGAGGCTGATGTTAGAACGGCTTCCATATCTTGCGCAAGTCGAGTTCTCGCTCGTGGCTGGTACAGGCGTGGATACTGAGATCAGGAACGTGCGTCAGGTTGCGTCACGGATGCCGGGCATCCTGGCTTTCAACCTGCGCCTCATGTACGTCGAAGTCGGCGGCTACCAGAACTTCAAGCTGCTCTCGGAGATCCTGGGTTTCTGCCCGAACCTAACCGCGCTGCATGTGCACTTCGTTCGCGGCTCCTTCTGGAACGCGCTTCTGGAATGCCACGGCATACTCAAAGAGCGCGCCTTTTTGGAATCATTCACGTTCACCTCCGAGCTGCCGGCCGCCATTCAACGTGAGCCTGCCTCGCCGTTGGAGTTCACGAGCTGCGCAGCTGTCTGCGCCAATGTTAGCCACCAGAGGAGGCTCAACTCGTGGAGCTGTGCGCGACTCTGTGACCTGGCACTTGACTGCAATGAAGGCCGTACCCTGCCGTTGCAGCTTGTCGTGGTTGCTGTTCACATCGCTGAATTCACGGCGGAATGGATCCGTGTGGCCGGCCACAGACACGTCTGGACCTGCGTCCGCCAGCTTTGTCTTCTGCTATTCCCGGCAGAGCATTCTTGCACCGTCTATCCGTTGGCAGGCGCCACTTATCTCCATAGTCTGCGCGAATTCTTCTCCACGGCAATGAGGCACCTCGTCGAGCTTAACGTAAGCTCGTTCCACTTCGGCCCTGACTTCGACTTGACGGAATTGCTACAAGAAGGGACGCTGAAGTTCCTGGAGGCACTCTCGGCGCCTCCTTGCGGCCTTTGCCACCCAACAGCGCTACGTCGGCTGGCGCATTATTGCCCCCACCTCGAAGACCTGGACGTGCGCTTTGACAGGCAGGGGAGCTTTGTACAGTGCATCGTCTGTGAGTGCGAGTTCCGCCTTGAGCCCGAAGACATGGTCGAACAACACACCGGCGCCCCTTTGTTTCGCAATGGGCTGGCCAGGCTGACTTTCAGTGACGTGCCGGAGCTCGTCTCCCTGCGGTTCCTCGAGCGCTGCCAAATGGTGACACTGCGACTGTCCAACTGCCCCGGTCCCTCGCACCCGGACTACGTGCGTTTAGGCCCGCTGCTCGCTAACAGCAGCACACTGAGCTGCCTCGTGCTTCGTCACGACGCTTTGCCGTTCGGCGACGCGTCTCTGGTGGTGAGTCTGTTTCCGCTAGGCTATCGATGCCGCGACAGCACGTCATGCGGGTCTACGTGTCGAAGTCATTGGGAGTGATCTTTTCTGGCTTAATTGTGTTTCATTTTAAACTGCGCTGAGTGACACTAATCACAGTAAATGAGACACATACCACACAGGACGAGAGAGCGCAAGCTACCATCTGCTTATTGCCGATGAAATGTTCCCCCGTTTCCCTTATATTTGCTGCAAATTGAGCACATGCAGATACCGAGGCTAACCAGACACCGAAAGACGTGAATAGCTTGGCAGTGCATGGAAGTACACGTTGACAAAAACAGCGATGAATGATTAACTATCACTAGGTGTTTGATTTTTTGTTTAAGTGATGTTTCCTGCCAGGATTATATCGGGTGCCGTGAGCAAAATAGAAGGTGCGCTTACGCATGTGTCAGCTTCCTTCCTTAGAGCCCCTAAAATTTCCCTAGTAGTCTTTTTCATTAGAGCTGGCGACAACACCACTTCTTTCGAAATTTGGTAGGCAGGAACATGTATTGCAGTGCGCAGCGACGTTGCTATAGACGCAACCAGCTGTTCGCACGCTTATTTTTCTTTTAATATTTCATTGCGGCATCGCCCTGTTTGTCTGGTGTACGCTTTGCCGCATGAAAGTGGGATTCTATATGCTACGCCTTTCGAACATTGCACGAACCTTTCCCTCTGCTTGACGTCGCAGCTGTACTCGTATAGTCATCTTTTTTGTTTATCTTTTTGCACATGCCTTCGAGCTTTTGCGGGGCAGAGAAAGCACCTTTATGTTATGTCTGCTCGCAATTTTTCCAAATTTGTGCTGCATCAATGGAACGTTAAAATAGCATGATTACACGAGCCAACAGCTGCATGGTTGTGTTTAGCAATCTCTCTGTGCACTGCAAAATGTGTTCCTTGCGCGCCAAATTTCGAGAGAACTGCTGTTGTCGCCAGCTCTAAAAAATAATGATTAAAAAAAAACTACCAGGGAAATTTTAGAGGCTCTGAAGCGCACTTTCTTTCTATTTTGCTCACGACACCCGATATAGAGCTGGTAAGAAACGTCACTTAAAAAAAAAAGGCCTAGCGATAGTTTGACCCATTGCATCTGTTATTTTGTCAACGCGTACTTCCACTTCCAAGCTATTCACATCTTTTTTGTTGTCTTGTTAGCCTTGGCATCTGTACACATGCTCAATTGACTACAGCCCATATAAGGGCAACGGTTCATTGACAATAGACCAATTGCTAATTTGCGCTCTCTCGCCCTGTGTGCACGGTGTGTCTGTTTGTGTCATTTACCGTGATTAGTGTCACTCAGCGCAGTTTAAAATGAACACCAGCTAGCCCAGCTCATCGCCTTAG
Organism: Dermacentor silvarum; assembly: GCF_013339745.2. Classification (NCBI taxonomy): domain Eukaryota; kingdom Metazoa; phylum Arthropoda; class Arachnida; order Ixodida; family Ixodidae; genus Dermacentor; species Dermacentor silvarum. The sequence continues at coordinate 352,105,786 of NC_051154.1, read as the reverse complement.
TTATTTCTGTTTGCCACTGTTGCGCATCGTGTATACAATCGCGCGCGATACCAAGGTTAAAGCAAGGTTCATTACATTGTTCGCTAAGGCGACGTCACAATGCGTGCTCGAACCAATTGCCAGTGACATCCAACCCTATATATGTGCGATCGCAGCGTGGCTACATCTCTCGAGAAAAACATCAGTTTATGAAAATTCTACACCTGTTGCGTCACTCGTGAAATTATTTCAAGTGCAGGCAATGACAAAGGAAGACAAAAATCATGTCGCGCGTTATTTACTTGCATCCCAGAGTAACAACGGATGTGAAACAATGAAACCGCGTCAGCTTTCGGCAGCTTGTTCGTGGTGGTGCCACCAAGTCGGGCTGAAATGGTATCACTGTATTTGACAGTACAATGTTGTCAGAGGGCCCTTATGTATAACTTATATACTAATTCATACAACATGTATGAGAGCTAATTCGTAAGGTTTGATCAGTAGTTTTGTTTCTTTTATTATGAGTAGATATGTTCAGTACCACCCGCCGTGGTTGCGTAGCGGCTATGGTGTTGGGCTGCTAAGCCCGAGGTCGCGGGATGCGAAAACACCCGTGTACTTAGATTTAGGTGCATGTTAAAGAACCCCAGGTGATCGAAATTATACCGGAGTCCCCCACTACGGCATGCCGCATAATCGGATCGTGGTGTTGGCACGTAAAAACCCATAATTAATATATATATATATATATATATATATATATATATATATATATATATATATATATATATGTGTGTGTGTTCAGTACCATGTAGTTCAGTGCAAGTGACCTGCGTGCTTAGCTAGTGAAGATTAGTGCACGGTTTTGGCGAATTATTTCAATAACTGCAGCTTCTTTCATGACTCAGAATTAACAGATGTGGGTTGGCTCTACAGACACATAGACATTGTACGTGACTCGACATCTGGGTGAAACGAAGGATCTGTATGCATGCGAAACAAACTTGGGCTCACCGGTGAAACAGTTGTCATTGGAATAATGGCTATGAATACCTACAGGTCATACGTTCCATTAGTCCCGCAATGTGACGCGATGTTGTGGCAAACAATTTCATTCAAGCCTCCTTTCGCGAATTGCTCAATGGTGCAATACATTGCTTCTTTGGTGCGATTCTTTCGTACTGTTTGTTGCAATTGTATGCATTTTAACTGAGGGGAGCTGTTTAAGCCGGGCGTTATGTCTCTGCTGAAACCAAAAAAGTGGGCCGATCCTGGCGGTAGTGCAGAAAGGGTCCAAGCGCAATGGCACATAGCCCTGTGAACTAGCGAAGCTGGGCCTGGCGAAGTCTAGCTAAGCATGGTTGGGACTACTTAAGCTTACTCAGTCATCGATAACCAATCGATGCTAACCAATAGCTAATCCAGAAAATTCTGGAAAATGCTGGGGATGACTTGGTAGTGCTTAGCCCAGCCCAAATACGTGGCCACTACCTTGCGATAGCCAATCAATAGCTAATCGATAATCGACAAATAATCAATAGATTCCGGGAAATGCTGGGGATGACTTGGTAGTGCTTAGCCAAGCCCACAAGCCAGGACTAGCTAGGTGATCATCAGCTCCGCTGTCTCTTTAGCATCGCACGCACCGTCTCTTTCCACCATTTTTTACACCGTCTTTATCCAGTGCTCCCCGTACGGTGTGGTGCGTTTTAATGAGCATTATGTATCACTGTCTTGATCACCTGCAAATGAGGTCGGCTAAATGTAAGTGGCAGGAGCGTCCCGCTTCATTCCCTTGTGTCTGCCGCCTCGGAAAACAAATGTTTCGATAGTGCATTCATAGCCGTGCGCCAGCCGTTGGTAAAATGCGCACTGCATGGATTCCTCGAGCATGTTTTCGGGCCCATGTATTGTGGGATGTGGCAGTTGCTATTAATGGCTGTGAACCGGGCCTGCCTTTGCAGATAACAAGCTGCGCAGAAAACGTTTATTAAGGCGAAAGCCTTATATGTCTCCGTTTCAAGGCCGTTTCAAACCGCGTCGTCGACACGAAATGGTCCTCTTGTGATAAGAGGCGATAATGCGCACAAAACCGCGATTGAGCGTGGAAGCATGATCAAGCAAGTGAACCGAAGTGATAATGGGTATACAGAGAGGTGAATTAAGAGTGAACTCATGGTGAAATAAAGGGGTTTAGTTAGGTGATACGAGTCAAACGAAAGGTAATGATGAGATAGACTGAGCTAAGGTAATGAAAAGTAAATGAAAGTGAATTAAGACTGAATGAATGTTAATCAAGTGTTGATAGGGTGAATCAAGAGTGATGAAAATTGGAAATTTGGAGTAACAGATCAAACCAAGTGTGATAGTCAATGAAGGTGAACCAAGCAGTGATAGGGTGAATCAAAAACAAATCCAGTGTGAATTAAGAGTGAATCAACGGGTTATGGAGTGGGGGAGTGACTTGCAAAAAATATGTGAGATTTGAGAGTCCAAGTGAGAGTGACTCAGCAAAAAAAGTGATGAGTCAAGGTTCGAGTTTGGTGAATCATAGGAAGGGTGACTTGCAAAAAAAAAAACATGACTCACAAAAATGACTAAACTGTGGTTTCAGAGTGATGATGACTCGGCAAGTGTCGAGTCACGGTCTGAGTTTGGTGAAACAAGGATGACTTGAGAAAATGGCTGAAAAATGTGTAAAACAAATGCGGATAAAGAAAATAAAGGAAATGTCAAAAGAAATTTCACAAATCGTAAAAAGAAAGCTGTATGGAGAGTTTTTCATGTTTCTCTACAATTTTCTCATTGACAATTTTCATCTAGCTAATTATAATATTTGAGCAGTTCATTATTTAGAATAATTATGCAATTAGGCGAAATGCAAAAAATAATCTTAGTATCTCCAAGCGAGGGCAAAAAAACATTACCTTGGTTCTATCCAGCTACGTGGCATTTGCACATATTTAAAGTTTGGCCCACTAAGCTTCAACAAAGTCACTCCCTCACCAGAACAGGGATTGGATTCCCTGGTGCAGTATTCGGTCACTACCTCCCTCATGACTCCTACAATTAACCAATAGCCCTCAGTGATCTGGTGAGGCTTACACGGTGCTGACTAACCACCATGTACTCTGCTACAGAGGTCTTCCAGATAACAAAGAATTCGGGGTAGGATTTCTAGTCCATAAGGACATAGCGGGCAACATTGATTCTACAGCATTAATGAGAGGGTAGCAGTCGTGGTAATAAAACTGAATAGGAGGTATAGAATGAAGATAGTACAAGCCTACGCCCCAACCTCCAGTCACGATGATGAAGAAATAGAAAAGTTTTATGAAGGTATTGAATTAGCGATGAGAAAGGGTGAAAACTCAGTATACTGTAGTCATGGGCGAAATCAATGAAAAAGTGGGGGAAAAGCAGGCTGGCGAGCAAGCAATTGGCAACTACGGCATGGATTCTAGGACCACAAGAGGTATTGGTAGAATCCGCGGAAAGGAATAGGCTCCGAATAATGAATACTTTCTTCAGGAAGCGCAGCAACAGGAAGTGGACCTGGAAAAGTCCTAATATAGAAACAAGGAATGAAATAGATTTCATACTCTCTGCCAATCCCAACATAGTGCAGGATGTGGAAGTGTTAGGTAGGGTAAAGTGCAGTGACTATAGGTTGGTGAGGTCTAGGATTTCTCTCAATTTGAAGAGAGAAAGAATAAAATTAGTCACGAAGAAACAGGCCAACCTAGACGCAGTCAGGGTAAAAGCAGACCAATCCAGGCTGGTGCTCGCAAACAAATATGCAGCTTTAGAGCAGGAAGATGAAGACAACATAGATAGTAATTAATGAAACCGTGACTAGGTTGATCTCAGAAGCAGCAATTGAAGTGGGAGGTAAGGCACCAAGGCAACCAGTAGGTAAGCTCTCACAGGTAACAAAGGACCTAATAAAGAAACGACAAAGCATGAAAGTATCGAACTCTAGGGATCAGATAGAATTCGCTGAACTATTTGAACTGATCAACAAGAAGAAAGTAAGGGATATCCGAAATTATAACGTGGAAAAGATTGAGGAAGCAGTAAAATATGTACGCAGCATGAAATCAGTGAGAAGAAAACTTGGCATAGGACAAGGCAAAATGTATGCACTGAAAGATAAACAGGGTAATATCATCAGCAATTTCGATGACATAGTAAAAGCAGCGGGAAAATTCTATACTGACCTGTACAGTGCCCAGAGCAGCCAAGCTACTTTCATTCGACGTAGTGATGAACAGGATACAGAGGCTCCTTCTATAACTAGCGACGAAGTTAGAAGGGCTTTGAAAGACATGACCAGGGGAAAAGCTGCTGGAGAAGATGGAATAACAGTCGATTTAATCAAAGATGGAGAAGATATCATGCTTGAAAAGCTCGCGGCCCTTTATACGCAATGCCTCACGAGTTCAAGTGTACCAGAAAGCTGGAAGAACGCCAACATTATACTCATCCATAAGAAGGGAGACGTTAAAGAATTGAAGAATTATAGACCAACTAGCTTGCTTTCAGTATTGTATAAAATATTCACCAAGGTAATTTCAAATAGAATCAGGGCAACACTTGACTTCAGCCAACCACAAGAGAGCAGGCTGGCTTCAGGAAGGGATATTCTACGATGGATCATATCCACGTCATCAATCAGGTACTAGAGAAATCTGCGGAGTACAATCGACCTCTCTATATGGCTTTCATAGATTATGAAAAAGCTTTTGATTCAGTAGAGATACCAGCAGTCATAGAGGCATTGCGTAATCAAGGAGTACAGGAGGCATATCTGAATATCTTGGCAAATATCTACAAAGATTGCACATCAAATTTGGTTCTCCACAAGAAAAGTAGAAAGATGCCTATCATGAAAGGGGTCAGGTCAAGCAAGGAGACACAATCTCTCCAATGCTATTCACTGCATGCTTAGAAGAAGTATTCATGGTCTTAGACTGGGAAGGCTTAGGAGTGAGGATCAACGGCGAATATCTCGGCAACATTCGGTTTGCAGATGACATTTTCCTATTCAGCAACAACGGGGACGAATTACAGCAAATGATTGAGGACCTTAACCGAGAAAGTGTAAGAGTGGGGTTGAAGATTAATATGCAGAAGATAAAGATAATGTTCAATAACCTGGCAAGAGAACAGGAACTCAGGATCGCCAGTCAGCCTCTAGACTCTAAAGGAGTACATTTATCTAGGTCAATTACTCACAGGGGACCCTGATCATGAGGAAGAAATTCACAGAAGAATAAAATTGAGTTGGATTGAATACTGCAGGCATTACCAAATCCTGACTGGGAGCGTATACCACTGTCGTTGAAAAGAAAAGTGTACAATCATTGTATTCTACCGGTGTTAAGATAAGGGGCAGAAACTTGGAGGTTAACAAAGAAGCTCGAGAACAAGATAAGGACCGCACAAAGAGCGATGGAACCATGGAGGAAGGAAACCCCAGGAGAGGCCCTGGCCAGCACGAACGTATTGGAGAAGGTGTGGCGGAAGTCACGTGCTGTTTTTCGCAAAGGAGCACTGGGACGGGTACCCCAAATGTCAACGTTGCCATGGCAACCGAGCTCCTGAAGCTTTCGCTGCTGCTCTCGGTCTCTGAAAAGTGAGATAAGATTTTTCCACCGGTGTCTTTCCCGCAGCACCTTTTGTTCGCGAGAAAAGCTGACTTTGGAGTGTGGTGTGTAAGCTTGAAAGTTGTGTTTTACGTCTGAGTGTGAGTGTCGGCCAGCAACAGATACTCAAGCAATCACGACGCGGGTCTTCGTTGTCTTCTTCAACATGCCACGGAAAAACACAGGAGCGCGTCTGTTTCCCTAAAACTGCTACAGAAGTTTTGTATGCTTTGTTTTGACGCGCGTCAGGAGCACACACTTCCGGCGGCTCGTAACAATGCAAGTTCAAAGTTCGCGCCCATCTGCTCCGGGGAGCTGCAGAACCCCTGATTGGAGGCGCAAATAGAGGTGGCACACCAACATGGCTGCACTTCCGGCTTCAAAAAAGTGACGTCAGGGCCTCTCCTGTTTTGTTTCCTTCCTCCATGGATGGAACGAAAAATGTTTGGCCTAACGTTTTAGAGACAGGAAGAGAGCGGCGTGGATCGGAGAACAAACGGGGATAGCCGATATTCTAGTTGACATTAAGCGGGAAAAATGGAGCTGGGTAGGCCATGTAATGCGTAGGATGGATAACCGGTGACCATTAGAGTTACAGAATGGATACCAAGAGAAGGGAAGCGCAGTCGAGGACGGCAGAAAACTAGGTGGGGTGATGAAGTTAGGAAATTTGCAGGCGCAAGTTGGAATCAGCTACCGCAAGACAGGGGTAATTGGAGACACAGGGAGAGGCCTTCGTCCTGCAGTGGACATAAATATTGGCTGATGATGATGAAAGTTTGACTCAAGTTACATGGGACACGCTATATTCTATATGTGTAGAGTGTGGAAACACTTGCATTGGGATAAACGCTGGATAGGGGTTTCCTACAAGAGTTTATTCTCCCACTCGCTAGGCTGTGATCTGGCGCCGCTGTCGGTATGGAAAGCTAGAGCGTCCGGTGCCTACAGGCCAGGATCTTTTAGTGTCGCACCTGCGTTTAGAGCAAGAACACCTAACCTCGACCCCGCCACCATCTGTCGGCACGGCCCGCACAGGGGCTCCGGGTTTGTGACAAAACCGCTGACAACAATGCCATGAGGGCCCATGACAAGTGAACACTGGCGGCAAGCATGCGATAAGGACAGGCTGAGTGCCACCGCGGCCGTTCGTTCCACCAGTTCCCACAGCCCCTGGAAAGGATCGCTGCGACAACAAGCGCTCCAGATATTGGTCTATCAAGAAACAGCGAAATTGCTCCACAGCCGTACTACAAGCAAGAACGACATCGCGGATAGTTGGTTCCATGTGATTGTAAGGGCGATAAGTGACTTTTAGGGGCGAAGCTCCTTAGGGTGTGGGTCTGTCCGTCCTCTGTAGTATGTAGTAGTAGTCGTCGTCGTCGTAGTAGGTAGCCACGTCTACTTTTATGAAAAAAAAAAATTCCGAAAGTTGTGTCCGTAGCGCGGAATCGGACCAGGGACCCCTCGCTTCCGAACGCGCGGCGCTAACCACTACGCCACGAAGCGCACATGTACACACGCACCACGATGACAATAAATACCCAACATTAATGAAAGACTGCGCGTTTCTAACGCGTTTGTGCTAGCGCGTTACGGCCCGTGTAAGAAGCTGGTGTAAGACGCTGTGGCCTCTCCCCCTTACTAGAGAGTACTGCACGTTTCTAACGCGTTTGTGCTAGCGTCCCCTTAAGCGGGAGATGGTGCAATTATAATGAAGGGCGCTGTTATAAAATAGGAATGACGTCACATATGGCGCGTGTCATTGGTGGAAGTCAATCGTTCGATTTAGTGCGGCGAGACTGGGCGAATTACACGGAAGATTCACGGTTTACCGATGATTCCCTCCGGAGCTTCGCCCACTCATCATCATTCACCCCGTGGATATGCGGTGTTTTTTTTTTTTTTTTTTTTTTTTAGAAAAGCCTGTGCGACATTTTACTTGGGGAATTTTCCAGACATTCGAGCGGCGCCCTGTCCTGACGCACTCAAACGATCACGTTCGTATTGTTTCATTCCAGGCTAACTTGTCCAGCATCCCGAGCCTGCAGTACCTGCACCTTTTATCGGCGACGTCCGTTTCTGGAAACGAGGCCTCGATGTCCGTGTGTGCGCTCAGGGCCAGCCTTCCGCGCCTGCTATGCCTGCATATCCACTACCGGGACGCAAGCGACGGCACCGAGCAGCGTGTCACGTGGATACGGGAATGGTTCGTTGGAGGCAGCAGCGGCACGATCCAAGACAGTCCCTGCTTCCTGTATTGCTCGACAGCTACGTTCATAGGGCTCGCCAAGCCGGTGAATCGTCACTTCCAGCCGATCCTGTAGCTGAAGGCTATATAGGAGAGGTAATAAAACGGCCCTGATGACAGGCCCTACTAAGGGGAGGTTGTCATTTGCTAGTTCATTCATGTGTTATCGAAGTGCACGATATATGCATATATCTTAAGTATATATATTTCATCGTTAATTATCTCCATGTGGTTGGTGTTTTTCTGGCTGAACACTTATATGTACATTGTACCAAGCATGTTGTCGCGTATATATATATATATATATATATATATATATATATATATATGTTTTATTTTTTCCTCGTGCCCTTCCTGCCTATTTATGCGACAACAGGCTAAAAGAATCACCGCCCAAGCACTCCGTACAGATGGTTAACCAGCGAAGCTAAAACACGCGGCCCCGGTGTTCATGACAGGGTTAATCCCGACGGTTCATTAAAGTATTTCTCAATTATTGGTTACGTCTTTGTGTTTCTTAATGAGGTTACACACAGTTTCGGCTGCGACGGAGAAACGACGTCACTGACGGTATGCCCGCAGTCCGCCGTTGTCGCTTTGCCGCTTGCAATTCTTCAAAATTAAATTGCTTCAAAATTAAATCTGTCCGTCACGTAAGACAATGAATGGCTCATACCCCCTTAAGCAATGGCTCATCCCCCCACAAACGCGGCCTCCCCATTACGACGACAGAAGTTCTACGCTGGAATCATGAGCGGCAACGCAGCCAGCTGTGGAAAAAGACGACGACGAACGTGGGAGCAGTGGCACGAGCGCATGCCGAGCACGAGCGCAACCCGAGGGGCGCCAACGAGCCAGCTGCGGAAGACGACGACACCGCCCAATCCAATTCGTTTTCTGTGGACAGGCGACTAACAGACGCTTTTTCGTTTCGCCTAGTCATATAAAGCTTCGCTGTAAAAGCCGGCGACTATAGAATAACTTTCTGTGGGCCTAGTTGGCGCATGCTTGATAAACTTTTTTAAAGCGCATACAAGAGACAAGGCACAAAAGGAAGATCAAACACAGGTCAGGCGCCTGTCCTGTGTTTGACCTTTCTTTTGTGCCTTCTCTTGTTTGCGCTTTAAAAAAGTTTAACCGGCGACTATAGCTGCCTACACTTCCGATTTCATCAAATGAATAAATTAATCGAGGAAAAAGAAGGCACACACAAGCGCTGTAGGTGGCGCATGTGGTCTATGAGATACCGCTGACGTGTGGTAAAAATTGTAAATAGGTCTAACGGAGATGATGTATCTACAAGCTTGAGAGTCCGCGAACGGACTGTGATGAAAACTACGATGAACTGCATGTGGACTACGCGAATGCGGTAATTGTCCGCACTTAGTATAACTGGTCGCGCGAAGACTAATTTTGTATCTCACTTAAATTTATAGCGCGAAAGAGTCTTTCTACGTATTTCGATGCCCTCTTGAATTTTGTGTGAATAATCTTTCTTGGGGATTCCTCGCGAGGCCCCGAACCTCGTGAAATACATCAGGAAAGACTGTGTTGTCAAGTCCTTGAGTTCCAGATGCGCGACTCACGTGGGGGCACACGTGAACAAGGCCATATAAGCATTGTAGAAGTTTCCGCGCTGGGGATAACATATCGGCCATAAGAAGTTCACTCCAGTCATTTCAAATGGCCCTGAGTAGTGGATACCGTCGTATGGTAGGAGAGATCGACTCAGCCGCGGGACGGCTTACTTTGTGCCTGACACTGGAATACAACAACGAATTAATTTCTTTACGGCTCGTCTCACTCGCAGAATCCAATATCTGTGTCCAATATGTCAGCGTGTCCCTTATTCCAGCGTGTTCCTGGTGACATCTGGCAGCGCTACCACTGAACTGGACCGCTCCGTGGCGCCACCAGCACTACAAAAAAGGATCCGCCTGGTCCCGCGCTTCACTTGGCAGCAGCAGTCGTGGCAACAAGGACACACCGCTAAGCAATAATCTTTGGTTGCGCAGGTTAGTCTTCGCTTTTATACGGCATTTGCCGCTTCTGTTCTTAACTTTTGTCACGCCTGCTGCTGCCAAGGTTACTCCTGTGGTTTTTTAGCTATGCCCAGTAATGCAGAACTTGCTCGCGATGTTGACGCCCTTCGGAAGGGAATCGCAGAAATGCGTGAAAGTTTGCGCATGATGAACCAGCTGTACGAAGAATCAAGGGCGAAATGTGACGCTGTCAATGCAGAGAACAAAACACTCGCAAAAGAAAAAGAAAAGCTGGCTAGAAGGGTAGCGGACCTCGAGCAGTATTCTCGTACAAACAATGTCGAGATCAGGGGTGTGCCGTCCACACAGGGCGAGAATTGTGTCGCTGTTCTCCAAAAAATCGGCGACGAGATTGGCTGCCCTGTGGCACCATCTGACATAGACATTGTTCACCGCGTCCCTGCGAAGAAGGACAAACACACACGCTTCTGTTCCCGCACTAAGAAGGCTGATTTTGTAAGCAAGGCCCGGAAAGCACGACTAAACACTACTAGTCTCGGCTTCCCTCCGTCTGCAGAGGCAAAGGTCTTTATTAACGACCACTTAACACAAGACAACAAACGACTGTTTGCTCAAGCCCTCGAACTGAAAAAGCAGCACAACTGGAAATTTCTATGGACGGACTATTGCCGCATCAAAGCACGAAAGACAGAAGGAAGCCGCGTGTACGTCATTTCTAGCACACGCGACCTCTCGCTAATCGCCTCGTAGCTGTCCAAGCCTTCTGCTTTCATATCTAATCGATTAAATACACTAAATAACAGCAGGCTCACCCATAAATCCCTGATACACTTTAACATACGTAGCCTCTCAAAGAACTATAACATGATAGATTTCTTTTCCAATCTAAATAACCCTTTTACTATCATTTGCCTCTCAGAAATATGGTTGACAAACGCTGATAGCAAGCCATTTGGTATACCCGGATACACAATGGAAGTATGTGTCCGTAAGGATGTTCGGTATGGTGGTTCAGCAATTCTTGTACAAGATAACCATCCATATCACCGTCGCCATTCTTGTACAAGATAACCATCCATATATCACCGTCGTCATGATCTATCTTTCTCTTGCCCTAACGTTGAATCTGTATTTTTGGAATTCGATAAATCTTTTCTTTCAGCTGACAGTAGAAACACAATAATTGGATCAGTATACCGTTGCCCATCATCTTGTTCCGCAAACCTTTGTTCTCAACTAGATGCTATCTTGAACGTCATGCAAACAAAAATGTCGTCATCCTCGGTGATATAAACATAGATATTACTAACCCCAATGATAGTCATTGCTCTAATTACAACTGCTATGCAGGATATGGCCTAGATTCATTAATAACCGTACCCACAAGATGTCCTTCGTCCGGATCTCACTCTTTAATAGATCATGTATTATCAAACCCACACCTAGAGCAATGCGCTGGCGTAGTCACTGTTCCCATAACAGACCACTATCCCGTATTCGTTCTATTAAAGTCCATTAACCTATCCTACCAACGAAGCATAAAAAGTGCTAACTTTCCCACCACTAAGTTCATTAGTCAAATTGCAGAAATCGACTGGAACCCCATTCTTTCTATAACAGACCCAGTCCTGGCATTCGAACAATTTAACAACAAAGTTAAAAGCGTATACTCGGAGTGTACGAGTCTAACACAAAATACTCACTGGTTCTCCGCCCCTAGAAACCGATGGATATCAGGATCCCTCTTACAAAGTATTAAAAAACGTGATAACCTCCATAAAAAATTAAAACGCCAACCTTTTAATGTAACTTTAAAGTCGCGGTACATAACTTATTCTAATACACTTAACATACTCTTGCAAGAAGCCAAGCGTTCCTACTTTGAGATAGCGATTGTTAAACACAAAAATAACACCCGCAAAACCTGGGATACCATTAGGTCCTTTCTTCATCTGTTTTCACCAAACCACGCACTTAACCAACTTAACACAGGAACAAGGATAGTAACGGAAGCCACTGATATCGCAGACGAATTCAATACTTTTTTCTGTCCTACACAAGATCATTCACCAGACAGTACACCATGACCAGTACTCAGGCAAACCCCTTATTCATTTTACTTGTTCCCTACATCACCCAAAGAAGTATCCGATTCAATCGCTAGTTTACGAACTACAGGTCCCGGCCTTGATGATTTACAACCTTCTAAAATCAAATTAGTATCCTCTCATATCGCCGATGTACTTGCGCACATTATTAACTGCATTTTCATAACAGGCGTTTCCCCCGACGAATTAAAACACGGTAAAATAACTCCTGTATTAAAAAAAGGTGACAAACAATTCATTTCGAACTATCGCCCTATCTGCATGCTATCTTTTTTTAGCAAAGTTATTGAGAAACTACTTGTAAACCGCTTAACATATTACTTTCACAAATTTAATCTTCTCTCGCCTGAACAACACGGGATTCGTAAAGGTTATTCAACTGAAATAGCTACAACATCATTCACTGACAAAATAAAACATGCCCTTGACAACGGTCATATTGTTGGTTCAGTTTTCGTTGACTTCAGTAAAGCATTTGATATCTGTCATAACATTCTTTCTTACAAGTTAGAAGCTCTGGGCATTCGTGGCCCAGCTCTTATGCTCATCCGCAGTTATTTGACTAACAGAACACAAGTTGTAAATTTCGGAGGTTCACTCTCACGTACTAAATCAGTCACTAAGGGTGTCCCACAAGGCTCGCTTTTAGGCCCTTTACTTTTCCTGGTGTACAATAATGATCTTCCTCACCGTTTAACCAGTACTTCATCTATACTGTATGCTGACGACACCACTATATTTACTAATAGCAAATGCATAAATACCGTAATAGACCGACTAAATTCTGACCTAAGCAACTTGTCTGCGTGGTGCACAAGTAACAAACTTCACATCAACCCTACAAACTTCACATCAACCCTTCGAAAACTCCGTTTATGCTTTTTCATACACATAAACGTGTCAGCGCGCCCGCGCCACCACTCTTCTTACAAACTCATGTTCTCTCACCTGCATGCACATGAAGTTGTCTTCCTTGGCGTCAAACTAGACCCCCAACTTAAGTTTAACTTGCATGCTGACATGGTGTCAAAAAATTGCCATTGGAATAAGAGTACTAATTCTAACGCGTTCGTATTTTCCACAAAACGTAAGAACTTCACTTTATTACGCATTTATTCATTGTCACTTGCAATACTGCATCTCAGTTTGGGGAAACACATATTGCTCGCACATAATACATCTACAACATTTACAAAATCAAGCCTCGAGGATCATTAATTTCTCCAGTTACATGTCACATGCAGTACTAATTTTCAGTTCCCTAAAAATACTACTATTACGTTACATGCTCCATCTCAAATTGGTTTTACTAATATACTGCACACTAAATCATGAAATCATTTTAGGTACATTTAATAGGTCTGCTCTTACCAACACTAACAATAAGAGATTTTCCGCTAACAACAATTTTTTACTCCTTCGAATAAACACCAATTATGGAATGTTTACTGCTCTTTTTACGGCCATTAAATACTGGAACAAACTACCACCCCATATTAAAGCTTGCCGCACAACATTAACATTCAAGAGAGATACGAAGAAATATTTACTAACGACACTACTGGCTACAGACTCATTACTATGAGTATATATTGTGTACAGAATTATTTTCATGTTTTCAATGTTTCTGTATTTATCTAATGTATTGATAGCTCTTATTTATTTTTTATTCTATATCTCCCTTTGTATTCTTTTTTTTCTCCTTCTTTTTAGACGTTTTATTTTTTTGTCGCATAGTCTATATAACACTTGTACTTTGCGTATTGTGAGCATATATTTGTTTATAATTATCTGTTACATTAACCTCGTGTTCTTTGATATGTGTCATTCCTGTTTCCATAACGTGTCAATTACTACATAATTACTTATTCATACGCTGTATGTATTTCATTTGCTTGTATTTTGAACTTCAATTATTGTAAGCAGCTTTCTTGTATTTGATTATTTCCTTCACTAACTTCGTGTATTCTGATGTCTGTTACTGCTATGTTGCCATAATGTATTAATTACTGCATTGTTAAATTACTAATAGGAGGTCCCCCTGACAGTTGTAACTCCGGGAGCTCCTTCTGTACTAATGATGAATGATGAAATAAAAAGAGCCGCCTGTGCTCCCAAGCCACCAGCAAGCGTGATGCACAGTGGACAATGACTGGGTGCATTGTCTCTTCTTTGTGGGCGGCTATTCTGTAGGCTGCCTGCAACTCTCAACAGGCCGTCGCTGTCAATGAACGGGCTTAGATCCGCGATCGAGAACTGCGATGAAGCGGATGAGAGAATAGATGTAATTCCCAAATGTCTCTATTTGTGACACTTTAAGCCATTATTTCTCGGCCCGTGATAGTTCTTCCGCTGACAGCCCCGCCTTTTCACTTCTCTACCACGCTCTGTGCTTTATGAAGAAAGTGCAGGCCTGACCCAGGTGGTGACACGGAGCATCTTCGTCATCGAGCTCATGTGCTCAAGATCCATTAGGGGCGTTTGTTCCACGTACGTTACGGTGATCAGCAGCTGAACGTTTCTGAGCTCTTCAGCGCAACATTCAGCTTCAGGGACATCTGAAGGCAGCGTTTCGTACGTTTGAATATTGTTTAGCCATTTGGGTCCCGGCCCTCGCTGACAACCAAAGCGGACTGTAGCATGCCCCAGTCAGAAAATCCGCATCCCCGTTCATCACTTGGCGTTCTTGCCTTCGCAGAGACCTCGTGCCACGTTTTCTGAAGTTATCGTCACCAATCCCGATTGTATTCCATCAGGATACACCCCAGCAGCAAGGCCTTGATTCCCCTTGTGGCGCCTGCAACAGCCTCAGGTGGCCTAAGCATTCCGGGTGTAAAGAAGGCCAATCACCCAAAAATAGCTCTAAAACAGATGACGCTGTTATTAATGAATGAGACCTACGGGGACCGAATGCACACCTATACCGGTGGGTCGGTCTCATCTACCAGCTCTTCAGGTGCCGTTGTCACTCCGGCTACGAAAACCACAATCAAATTCAAACTTGCTGCCCTGTGTGCAGCTGTAAAATGCCTCCTGAACGAGACACCTCAGAAATAGATCATATTTTGCGATTTTGAGGCAGCACTTCAGAGCCTGCATTTTGCCCTTTACCACAGGACTCATGCGCAGCTGGCATATAAGAGAAGACCACATCAAGATATCACTAAAGGGCATGAAATTATATTTCAGTGGCTACCTGGACACACCAGCACTGCTGGTAATTAATGACCTCGCCGACGAAACGGCCCGGTCTGCTCATCTGGAAGGCCGACCAGTTCCAATCCCCTTATCCAGGACCGACGTTGCAGGAAAACTTCATAACCTGGCTAAAGCTATGACACAAATATTGGTCTTCCCCCAACCTCCCGAAGTGTCATCTTCACAGAATTGACCCATCCTTAACGCTACAAGTGCCATCAAACTTTTCCCGCTCTGAGGCGACAGTATTGTGGCGCCTCTGGCTCGGGTGGCGTTCACAAAGGCATACTCGTTCCGCGTTGGAATGGGGGATACGCCCATGTGCGACTCGTGTGGAACTAGAGAAACGATTGAACATGTTTTATGTCTCTGTCCCCAGTGCGACGTCGAACGTGAAGCTCCCCGGACAGCATTGAACCGGCTCGACTCTCGACCATTTTCGGAAATGAAGATCCTTGGATCATGGCCCTATCCGTCGATGGCACAAAAAGCCACAAAAACGTTGTTGCAGTACCTCAAGTCGACAGGTCTTGGCGAGCGTGAGTAGACTCGGTGCGAAGCTTCAAATGTGCAGAAAACTGTACTCTATCTCCTATCTCTCTTTTCATCCCTATACCCCCTTCCCCCAGTGCAGGGTAGCAAACCGGACGTGCGTCTGGTTAACCTCCCTGCATTTCCTATCTTCTATTTCTCTCTCTCCTCTATGCGTCACTGATTTAATATAGGAAGCAGAACTCGATGTCTCGGGCCTCGCGCCGCAAAGCAAATCTACGTCGTCAGCCAAGACCCGGCAAAAACGCTTTGTTCACTAGGCTTAATTACAAATAATGGGCACAATCATGTACAATTCATGCACCATTTCGGAGGCACATAGGACATCCGCCAGGCGTCCAATTCTGTAATATCCTACCACGAACGCACCAAAGATATTTTGGTCTGCACATGAACAGTTGTCCCCCTAGAGGCTTCGTCTTTCTGTTTCCTCATAATAGAATTATGTTCCCTCAAATGTTCAAAGTGTTACCTGAAGCTATCATGCATACATGCTCACGGGGAAATTGGGCTTTGCGTATCTTCTGGCGCAATTTACTTTGAAAACTTCAGTTAGTTTAATATATACTTCTTGTGCCTGGCACTGAAGAAGGCAGTGCCAGGCACTGTGAAGAAGACAGCACTGAACTCCTGCGCGCGCGCGTCTGTGCAAACACGTTCGCATACGCGATGCATCTGATCTTGCTATGGCAAAACAGTTCTGCGTAAAACTCTCCGTGGTGGCATATATTGTCTATGACGTTGCGCTGCTAAGCCCGAGGGCGCGGGATCGAATCCCGGCCGCGGCCGCCGCATTTCAATGGGGGCGAAATGCAAGAACACGCGTCTACCGTGCATTGGGAAACCTACAGTATATCTACCGCGCTACAAGTGCAGTCTTGCTTTTCAATGAACACAAAATCATCAACGTATCCACTTTGAATGCTGCACCCGAAAGCATATAGGCAGGCGAAATAAACGAAACTCACTCCGGCCCACTCAAGATTAGATTTTTAATGTGAAGAATTATTTCCCCCCTTTGCGGTAGGTATAGATAATTCCTGTCTCGCCCCATTTCCGACCTCTGTAGTAAAACGAAATGCATGAACGACAATGGAACCGAACAAGATCTGCCTTCCAGCACAGCAGACCAATGCTCTGAACAAGCTTTTAGCCAATTGAAAAAAAAAAAGAAAATACAAGTGAGAAGTTACGAACAACGCAAAAGGAACCTAAGATGTGGGCGAGAAAGGCCAGGCAATGACAAATTGGGGCGCCGGGAAGTGGGGGGTTAGCTATCGGTATCGGTGCGGGATAAGGGGCAGGGGGACATTTCCCCCTCCCAGAAAACTTCTGAGGGGTGCTCGAATCCCGAGTCCCCCAAACATACGTAGGCTCGAGCCCCTGGGGCTCGAGCCCACTTATGTTTGTGTTCGTGTATGTTTTGTACGCGCACATGCATATGTCTATATACAGACTTGCGTCTGCGCTTTTCAACGTGTATGCTTGTTCGTTTGCAAGCACTCTTTTGTGTTTGTACGGGTAAACACGATATCACGTTATACATTGACGCGCCTAGAGTCGCGCAAATTTTCATATAGTCACTCGAGTATCTTGAGTATGCGTCTGTGGGAATATGCGCGTTTGCGCACGCGTGCGTCTGCTTGTGGGCGGTAGACTTTGTTCTCAACCGATGTCGTTCGGCGCAGAGGCATACGATACCGGGATCGAAGCAAGGTCACCGACTTAGCCGTTCTGAGCGGGAAGCGGGTGCGGTCCAGTGTCACTTCCTGTGCAAGGGCTCGTATAGCCACGCTGTTTCGCTTTCTCATTTGCTCAGCAGGAAGCTACTTAATGCAGACTGCATAGTGTAAAGCAGACTAGCAGGGCAAGGCAATATTCCTTTACATCTTCCAACGCAATCTTTCTGTTGAAGCACTTAGATTCAGGAAGCACACGGGACAGGAAAGCCGGCCACAACATTGCTCTTAGCTTTTGTCATGTAGATCGTACAAAGAGACAGTGATGGCTTAATGATATTTTTCCCGTTCAGGCGCGCTATTTTGTCGGCGTCGTTTCTCTGACGTCGGCATATACCCTCCTCTGAGTGGCTGGCCACCGCTGAACTATACGCTGAATGGTGAAGAGCACGTGGCAGCCTATACATTGATAGAGTCATCATGAAAGCCGCCAGTGAAACCCCACACTGAGAGCTCCTTGCACATACTATCTTTCTTTCCGTGGAAAAAGTTTCTTTTTCTGGTGCTGACGTCAGCCGCTGTCGCGGCGACATCTTGCATATGCCTTTCCGCGAATCTTAATACCTGAGCGACAGTTTATAATATTCTCTGCACAAAAGCGATGAATTATCCGAAGTGTTTTTTTTTTCTTTTTTTTTTCTTTTTTTTTTGCGGCCGAGCAGCGCTAGCACGTGGATAAATACGTTGACTACCTCAGGAAATGCGGCACCCGCCCGCTATGCGCGAATTGTTATAGACTCGAAGACATGACTGACAAGTAAACTGGGTCTGGAGTGAAAGAACTTCTTTTCCGTAAGTTACTTAAGCGATGATCCATTGAAGGGGTGGCGGTGATCTTATTATCACGTCAATCACTATCACATGAGTTCCGGGAGACCGATACCGAGCAGTGCGGAAGCGCTCTTGCCTGTGAGGAATTTTCTGAATAGTATCAGCTAGCCTTGATATTTAGAGGCCTGCACAAGCCCAACGAAGGATGGCGTTTTTAAAATCTTCTTGACGATCTCTCATTCAACAACTGACAATTTCTAACGTAACTCCTCTACTAAAGCAGCTTATCAGCACGTAACGTTACCAGAAACCCTTCAAAGTCTCTCTCACTGACTTATCACTGCGAGACGAATTCCAGCCAGTGTTTAGGCACACCTGGTACGTCATCGGGCTGAGGAGAAAGGAAAGAAAGAAAACTATATATATATATATATATATATATATATATATATATATATATATATATCCCTTGTTCTCGGTCATGCGTGTATGCATGTCTGGAATAAAGATTCTAACCATTTACTGCTGCTGTCTGCGGAAGTTGAAGTGAAACAGTCGATATGTCAATGTCTGCAGGTTCTCCGGGAAAACTTAATATCGCACACAACGCAATAGCCACTACGCCACCGCGGTAGGTGGTGCCAGGAATTGAGTGAGTTAATCAATACTATAGTGTCTTCTTCACCGAATCTTATGGAATGCTAAAGCCTGCAATTATTCGATTGACTGATGTGGTTTAGTGCACCAAGGCAGCTCAGGGGTGATGAGAGGGGCCGTAGCAAAAGGTTGTGGACCATTTTTCCCCTACTTGGCACCTTTAACGTGGGCCCAATGTTGGGCTCACGAGCGTTTTTGTGTTCGGCACCCATTGCTTCTATTACGTACACTGTATCAAAACTCAATCGGCAGTTATTTATTTCGCGTATTCTCGACTGCAACATAATTCCGAGTCACTACCACGTCTGCAAGTCTACTGTACATTATTGGAGAGATACTATTTTTCATTTGGGGACATGTCGGCCCGGTGGCTAAGTTCTGGACACATTGACTTCGTCGTGTTTTGAATCCTGTGGGTGCAGTAGAATTTCTTTTTCTTGAATTACACTGACATTTTTAAACGTTCGCCTTTTCCTTTCTTTTTTTGATCGCCTTACTTGAGACCAACACTTCAGCCCTTTAGTGACACGATTTTTCTATATATAATTTGTCCCAGTAATTAATAAATAATTTATCGCGCTGCTGAGCACGAGATCGTGGGATCGAATCCCGGCCGCGGCGGCCGCATTTCGATGGAGGCGGAATGCAAAAACGCCCGTGTGCTTGCGTTGTATACATATATGCGTTGTATACAGTGCACGTTAAAGAACTCCAGGTTGTCAAAATTAATCCGGAGCCTTCCACTACGGCGTGCGTCATAATCAGATCTGGTTTTGGCACGTAAAACCCCAGGAAGAAGAAATAATTTGTCGCACAGGAGGGAAGAGGACGTTGCGAGGTGATAGTCGTATACAGATAAATATTTGTTTAAGTTTGAATACAGACCAAGCTCATCCGGGCACATGCCTTTTGATCCCGCAGCATCTTTTGGCAAATGCACGCACTAGTGGCCAGCGTTGCTAGATCGAATGCGGCGAAAGTATGCAGAAACTGCAGACATCCGTTGGGTAAAACGATGCGCCGCCTCGCAGTTGCGATATCACTACCCGCTGTTCTCACAACGAAGTGCAGTGACGTACTCTTTTACAGCGAAGCTGTTATTTGTTGGTCGGGATTTTTGGTGGGCTCATTCTGTGCTCACCCCGAAAACAGCACCGCCATGCACCTAGCGGCTGCAGTCACTCTGACAGACCTCAAACGCCAGCTGGAAAGGGGCTGTGTCTGAGTTTCCGCATAACAGAATTACGTCTTCTCGCACGCTCGAATTACAATGTATGCTGCATTTCCGAACACGTGCGTGCGCGCGTGACGCTTGTGGTGGTGGTGCTTGTCTAACGTCGACAGTACGCCCACTTTCACAGGGTGGAATAGATCGAGGCGGATTTTTTATGCAAGTTCACACGTGTACACGATGAACCAATAAGACAGCGAACAGCAGATTTGCATTCAAAACGCCAGTAGTGTTTCTAGGTTTTGCTTGTCGTCACTTTTTATCACTAATCTTCAGTAAACCACTGGAAAAACACTAAAACAATGAATGCGTGTTCTCCCAGTCTGCTTGGAAAACTAGATTATGCGCAAAGGTTCAATTTGGAGGCAATCAGGGCTATATGGTATAAGGGTGATGAGCGTGCAAATATTTATGTGTCTTGGTTAATAAGAGAGTAATTACTCATTATTATTTATTTTATTATTATTACTTTTATTACTCATTAGAAACGTTATAACAAGCGCGTACTTCGTTGGCCTAATGTCCTTGGAGAAATAAACGTCTCACCGAGACACAATATATTTTCCTTCTTTTCTTCTTTTGTGCGTTAGTTTTTTTTTTTTTTTTTTTTTTTTTTAGAAATGGTTCATCACGTTACCGCAACAACTCGCCCAACTCTTCTTACTTTTGGTTAAGGAATCTTCAGCCAAGGCTGTACTTTACCCACGCGCTTTTAACTTCGCATGCATAGTGTTCCCCCATCCATCAAATGTTATATCGTTGGCTTATAGTTCTCCTAGGACGGCGGGCTGAATGCTGCCCTGGAACTGAACTACACAATTTAAACTTTGCCTACACATCACCCATGACCTCCCCCCTATATCTTGCAAATATAAATAAGGTGACTCGTTTATTCATCGTGGACACCACAGGCGTCTTATATATAACGCACGAAAATAGGAAGAAAACGACGGTTCAGTAATTATTTGCAAAGCTCCTGTTTAATTTTTTCCCTACACATTGCACATAACACGCCCACAATTTCCACCAAATGTAAAGACGTTGTGGCGTTAATTCATTGCGCACACACATTTACCTCCGCATACGCGTTGGCTACGATCTCCTATCCCCTCGCCTTCCACTTTCTTTGCTTGAAATGACGCCTTGGTAGAAGTCATAACTCTACTAGGCCGGGCGGGCTAAATTTTGCGCCGTTTGTAAAACACACAACTTTCCGAGCGCTTACAAACTTAATTTACTAAACAGGCCGCAATTGACAGACATTTTGCCTGCACATCACCTCCCCCACCCAACCCCCGGTTCCTCGTTTTTCTCCATATAATAAACAAGTTCTCACGGAGCGCTCACGGAGTGTGTGTTTTTCATGTGTATGCTGATCGCAGTTCTTTTTAGTGTACGCTTTTACTGTGTATGCCGCTTGCAGTTCTTATTGTGAAATCAGCGTCTAATGTGTACCCTTTCCTGTTAGTCTGGACTCTTCAGGATTTCCTTTTTTTTTCTTTTTTTTCCGGATCATTTTTTGTTTCTTTTTTATGTATTGTTAGCAATCTGTACTTTTTGTTATCTTTGTTCCCACTCCTGTAAGAGCATGTCAAGGCTTACAACATTAAAAAACAAAAAATAAAATAAACTGTAGTTGCTTGTTTAGTTCTCCTAGTTCATCGGGTAATCATCTCGTTCTTCGTGGAACACTTTCAAAATAGGCAGCAAACTAGTATTCAATGAATAATTACATTGATAGTAATTAAGCCAGAAACGCTATACTTTTTTTTACATATTTTCCATTTCATATATACTGCCATTTCTACCGAACGCGAAGTTGGCTCCATGCTCCTGGGACACGAGGAAACAGAGAATAACCACCGAGCGCTTTAAAACACTTTCAAGCAATCTTTAAAAGGGCTATAATTTAACAAGACATATTTAACTTCACGTAATCATTGGCCGTAACGTCCCCCCCTTTTCACTAAATTCGATCCTGGCGGCAAATACACTTATCTTGGTATATACAGCGAGCTAGGTTCTGCACCATTTGTAAAACGCACCTATAACGGACACTTGGGTACGTAATTTACTGCAAAGGCGGTTATTAACTCATACACTTTGTACTTCACCTGACCTGGTCAGTGAGCCCAAAAAAGTGACACAGCACGAAAGAGAAGGGATGGACGTGGGACAAGCGCTGCTCTCAACTGTTAATTCCACGACGTTGTCGTGTTATATACGGGATGGTTTTTGTTTTCTTTTTTTAGACAACACAGATTTTTTAAAATAAAAAAAAGTTGTCGCAGTTTCACCTGAAAGGCGAAGCATCAATTGCGATAGCAAATTTGTAGAGAGCTATACGGAGTAATGATAGTAGCTTTATCAGCTGTATAAACTTGGACATGCAGCAGCACCGGCAACACGCAGAACTGTTGTCGACGCCGTCGGCGTTTTGCCCACGTTCGCACAAAATGCGTGCGGCGTTGGTGACTGTTGCCGGAGCCTCTGATATAAATAGGTACTTGGTGCCGCAGCTAAACGTCCCCTCCCTTCCCTCCCCCTCCCTCCCCCCCACGGTATTTCGTGCGTCAGAAGAAGGCGCGTTTGCTCTACATATATGGTGATTGTAAAGGAGGAAAGAGACGCCTACTTCTGCAGCCCTTAAGGGAGCACGGCACAGAACGCGCGTTTGTTCTCCGCCGTGCGTTCACTACCCGTGAAAGCGCGCGTCCCTCGCGCCCTTTCACTCGCACATACAGCGTTCGGCGGCGCGCGGCGACGATTTCATCTCCATTGACGTCATACGGAACCTCACGGCGACGGCAACGGCGACGGCGACGCCGACGGCAGAAATCTGCTTTGGAGTGTCCATATAATTGCTATCGCAATAATAAGCTACAAGCGAAGTGAGCGTGGTGTACTTGTAAACGAGTTCCTAGGCGAGGTAGACATATATAAATTATAGGGTTTTACGTGCCAGAACCAGAATCTGATTATGAATCACGCCGTAGTGGAGGACTCTGGCGTAATGTCGACCACCTGGGGTTCTTTAATGTGCACATAAATCTAAGTACACGGGTGTTTTCGCGTTTCACCCCCATCGAAATGCGGCCGCCGCAGCCGGGATTTGATCCCGCGACCTCCTGCTCAGCAGCCCAACACCATAGCCACTAAGCAACCACGGCGGATAAGGCATTGATACGCGTATATACTTTGCTGCTTATAATGCGATCTTCAAAAAAATAATTTTAAAAAATGTCTTCACATTTTTATTAGTGCCTTTGGAGCAGTTGTGCAATGGCAAATTTGGAAGCAGTCATATTTTAATGTACCCTCATTTTTTAGCAATCTTGAAAATCGCACCTACTTCTAGATATCGTCATCAAATTTCGTCATCGTCACATATTCGTCATCAAAAGCGTGAGCGCTGAAAAGGTGGTCTCACTAGCATGTGAGACGAGAACGCCCCGTGACCAATAGCACGACAAAGTTTGCAATGAAACGTCTGGGCCAACCGACAAAATTTTTAACGAAACATCTCAGTCAGTCGCGGCAGGTACTGTACGTCACGCTTTGACTCGCAAGCATGTGCGGCCGAGTGCCGTGTGAGGATTTGCCGCAAGATGCCATCATTCAAAATTCGTCACACATTTTTTTTACAGGGTGTTCTCGTGTGACGTAGTACCATGACGCGCTCGGTTTTGATACGTTCTCAATCGAGCTTTGAAATGTCCCAACATCCAGTTATTCTTTTAAAAGCTGAACTAATTCATTCTAATTTCTTATAATAAAAGGATCTGCAACCGTCAGTTGTTTTAAGGGTTTTAGCCGAAATTGACCCGCATAGTGCTGCCACCAGCTCTTCGCGCTCACAATAGAACGGAAGCAAACGTTCACTTTGCGAGTTTTCTGTTGAAAGAAATACTTGCAACGCTTTTATTGCGATATCAATTATATGGACACTCCAAGCGCAGTTTTGCGGTCGCCGTGAGGTTCCATATAAAGTCCAACGGCGATAAAGCCGTCGCCGCGCGCCGTACGCTGTGTGTGCCAGTGAAAACGTACGAGGGTGAGCCGGCAACCGCGAGAGAGGAAGGTGGCCAGTAGCACGCGAGCACGGTATATTCTTCCACCGTGCACGCGAGGCACGGGGAGGAGGCAACGCAGACAGTGGGGGGGGATCTGCTCTTGCGGTTGCTTCTCACCACGGTGCTTTCTCACGGAGCTGCCGCGCGGGCGCCTATATTGAAAGCGAACTACGATGTGGGGGAGACTGCGCCCGCGGGGGCCTCGTCTTCAAAGCGATCTGCGATGGGTACAAAGTGCATGCGCCGAGTGCCGGTAGCTTCGTATGCTCTGTGCTTTCGACGTTAAGTTCGCGTTGAAGCGAGAGCCAGCGCGCAGGTCAATTTGCTCGCTGCCGCTGGCACGCTTTCTCACTCCAGCGTTTTGACGAGTTTCCGCGGTCATGGAGCTAAATGTGTTCATATGTGCCAGTGCACGCGTGACGCCGTGCTCGTTTATTTAGTTTGTAAGCGAATATTTACAACTTTATACAGCTGATAAAACTACTATCCTTACTCGTATGGTTTGTCTACTAATTTGCCATCGCAATCGATGCTTCGCCTTTCGGGCGAAACTGCGACTTTTTATAGAATAATTGCTTATACTGCTTGCCAACTAAGTAAACGAAGTCCTTACACAAGTTCTCTTTACATTGACTTTCCTGAAGTTTCTGTGAGTTATTTGCTGCGCTTTCTTTTTGAACTCAGTTGGCAAGGGTGACAATTGTCCACCTTCCTTTATCGGCCTGTAGCAGGCACAAACCATTTTCACGGAAGTGGGAAACAACTTGCCCCATCGCCACATTTTCTCGTCTGGACCGGCGTGGGTACCATGACTTCACAAGGCCCTCAACATCCTGCAGACGGCAACTTTCAGTGGATCTTGGACTGGCTTTTTTTGCTATTCTATTAGTTTCCAGGAGCTCGTGTGCCCGAAAGTTAGGTGCAACGTCATAGTTTGGCCCTGTCTTCAGTACTCCAGGGACGTCTTCTGGGATATTTACCGCGCCAAGAAAGGCCAAGCTATTAGACCTGCCAGCTTGCGCGTCAGTCATCCTTTCTGACAACTGGAGTAAATTGCAAAGCATTCCTTGCCATGACGTTTCTGTAACCAAGCTGCCAGAGACCTGATGCGCGACAACTTTTGTGTCGCAATCAAGCAAGAGTCACAGGTAAGGGAAATAACACTTAACCAGCCCTGGTAAAGGCACTCGTGATGCCAGAGCTCGCAACGCAGAATCTTGCAAATGCTCTTGGCATTAAATGGAAAATGATACATCCACACAATCGCAGCAACCACTGCAAAGGAAACCCATACGGGTTTCTCGAAAGGAAAGCCTCACAGTTGAAGAAAAATTCGTCCTGGTCCGGGACTCAAACCCGGGACCACCGCCTTTACGGGGTAGCCGCTCTACCATTTAAGCTAACCAGTCGGATCAAGCGGGAACACGTCGTCTCCCTCCTCTTCAGTGAAGACACACTGTGGCGACTGTTCCGTATCAATATGTCGGATCGTCACGCCATCGTCATCACACAGTCATCATGCATTCGTTATGACACCGCGTCGTGATGCCGTCGTGGTCATTCCATCCTTCTCACTCCAGCTTCGTCACCCGACACTTGTCGCGCCGTCGTCGTCGCACCATGATCGTCCTACAGGCTTTGTGATACAGTCATCATCACTGCATTTCCGTCATACACTCGTCATCATCCTGCTGTCGTCATTCAATCGTGATTATGGCGCCATTATTGTCATGCCATCGCCGTCATTACGTCGTCGTCAAACAGTCGCTATCATGCATTCGTTGCCATACCGTCGTCGTCGTGCCATCACCATCATTCCATAGTCTAGTAAGTTTAAAAGCGCTAACGAAGACAGGACGACATCATTCCAGCTTCGTCATACGACTCTCAGCATGCCGTCATGGTCACGCCATTGCGGTCATAAACTCGTCGCATTCCTCTTGTCGTCATACCGTTGTCATGCCATCGTCGTCACTAAAGCTTCGTCATCCGACTCTCTTCATGCCATCTCTCGTCACACGGTCACCGTCATACCATTGTGTCACACCGTCATCGTCACGCTGTCATTTTCCTATTATTATAGTTTCAGTAACGTCATCCCACTGTCGTGATGCCGTTGTCGTCATCATATCACGCCAGTATATCACGGAAGCCTCAACTTTGTCAATCCACCGACGTCATTGCTTCTTCGTCATTCGATTTGTGGCACAAGTTGGCGCCGAAGAGGTTCATTGATAAGCGACACACACCTTCTTCTTTCTGGGGTTTTACGTGCCAAAACCACTTCTGATTATGAGGCACGCCGTAGTGGAGGGCTCCGGATTAATGTTGACCTCATGGGGTGCTTTTACGTGCACGACAAAGCAAGCACACGGACGTTTTTGCATTTCGCCTGCATCGAAATGCGGCAGCCGCGGCCGGGATTCGATCCCGCGACCTCGTGCTCAGCAGCGCAACGCCTTAGCTAACTGAGCCACCGCGGCTGGTAAGCGACACACACCTACTGGCACATATACCCAGTGACCCAAGATGGCATCAAAGAGGTTCATTGGAGACCAACACAGACCAAGTGGCACACAGCCAATGCTCCAAGTCTGCATCAAAGAGTTATCTTCGAACCAGCGGTACCTACTCAGTCCTGCATCTACAATGACCCATGTCGGTGTGAAAGAGGTTCGTTAAAGAGCGGCACGTATGTACAGCACACGTTGCACACATACTCGGGGACCCAAGCTGGCCCGACGGTTGGTTTTGAACCCTGTTCCTTCAGCACAGCAGCCCGATACACTACCCATTCGACCACTGATTGCCCAATGATACAGGTAGGCGGGAAAATAGATACGTACCAGAATAGATACCAGAAGTCTCACGGCTTCTTAGGTGCGATTATTGACAGGAACATTTCATGGAGCCCCCACTGCATCTACCTGAAGCGGAGACTAATTTCGATTATACATATAATGAAGTTCCTGTGTGGAAAAACTTGGGGAACGTCGGTACGGTCCATGCTGCAGCTGTACAGAACACTGTTTCTGGGCTTTATACGATACAGCTTGCCGGTTTTGGCGAACACATGCAAAACAAATATTCGTACCCTCCAAAGTTTGCAAGGCCAGGCTCTGCGGATATGCCTTGGACTTCCACGATGCGCCTCGACTCATGCAACAATCGTGATTGCTAGAGACTACTTGGTTCCAACATACATCACGGTTGACAACCTCAGATCACACATTCGACACCTGTGTCGCGTACCCAGTCATCACATTGCTGCTTTGCCGGCACAAAGACCTCAGGCCACGTTCTCGAAACTTGTCGCGACACATCGAGGCTGCCTTCCATCGGGCTTTACACCAGCAGCAAGACCACTGTCACCCCCGTGGTGTCTACAACAGCCACAAGTACACCTCACGATTCCGGGAATTACGAAGAAGCTCCGTCATTCCACGGTAGCTCTACGACAGTTGACATTGTCATGGCTGAACGATGCATATAAACTAAGAACGCAGGTTTAC
This sequence comes from Dermacentor silvarum, assembly GCF_013339745.2. Classification (NCBI taxonomy): domain Eukaryota; kingdom Metazoa; phylum Arthropoda; class Arachnida; order Ixodida; family Ixodidae; genus Dermacentor; species Dermacentor silvarum. The sequence goes on along the minus strand of NC_051154.1, from coordinate 352,078,064 downwards.
ACCGATGGATCCGTCTCAGCCACCAGCTCCACAGGCGCTTTTATCATCCCGGCCTTACAAGTCACAAGGAAGTTCAAAGAGTCCCACATAACGACCTCTACGGCAACAGAATTTGCCGCCCTACGTGCTGCTGTTAATTACATCGTAGAAGCACCACCTCGAAAGTGAGTCATTTTTTGTGACTCCAAGGCGACTTCAGAGTCTGCAGTCAGCATTACTACGCAAGACACATGAACAACTTGTGTTTGAGACCAGAGAGGTTCTCCATCAAGCCCTCATGAACGGACATGACATCATCTTTCAATGGCTGCCGGGGCACTGTGGCATCGTCGGTAACGACCATGCTGATGATGCCGCCCGGTCAGCCCATAAGGAAACCCCGACTGTTCCTGTACCCTTATCAAGGACAGACGCTGCGAGGGGTCTTCGTTTACTCGCTCAAACCGAGACAAAAACTTCATGGAGCAGCCCGACGTTTACGAACTGTCATCTCCACCGGCTGGATCCTACACTGAGGCTACAAATTCCATCGAACTTCCCCCGCCGTGATGCAACTTTACTTTGCCGCCTCTGGTTAGGGGTGGCTTTTACGAAAGCGTACTCATTCCTTCTGGGCATGTCCGACACACCAATCTGTGACTCGTGCAACTGTGAGGAGACGGTGGAACACGTGTTGTGTTTTTGTTATCTTTATGAGACCGAACGCGACATTCTCCGGAGTGCGTTAAACCGATTAGACAGGAGACCTTTTTCAGAGACAAAGATTCTTGGACCGTGGCCCCACGCGTCGCAGGCTTACAAAGCGACGCGGGCATTGTTACCGTTCATGAAGTCGACCGGCCTCAGTGACCGATTGTGAAGTGTTGGACAACCGCACGTGTTCATACTGCGAGTACTTTCTTCCCTCTCTCTCCTTTCTTTTCATTTCTTTAAACTCCTTCCCCCGTGTAGGGTAGCAAACCGGACGTGCGTCTGGTTAACCTCCCTGCCTTTCCTTTCCTTCTTTTTCCTCCTCCTCCTACATACATAGATACAAACAAACAAACATAGATACATCACCCCAGGAAAGTGCGCCAAGTACCCTAAGAATGCTAACGCATTAATATACAGTAGACTTCCATTAATTCGATTTTTCGGTTAATTCGACCCCGACCGAATTTTCCGGCTGGCGCCCATGCATTGCTATATGGACCCACGCTTTGGTTATTTCGATCCTAAAATTGGCCTTCGCCCAATAATTTGAACTTAACCAATCAGCGCACACGCGCAAATCCCGGCTGTCCGGCGTGCCCGCGACTGGACCGGTGGGCTAGACCTGCCGGTCCCGACGTGGGACGTACTAGCCGGGTGCGCGACGAGTTCACGTCCTCGCCGGACCTCCAATAAAGTTATTTCACTCACTGACACACGCGCCTGGACCCTATAGTGACCTCGATAACGACCCTTTAGTGGTAGCGTCTGTCCAGGCGGGGCTTAGGTGACAGTGAATGCGTTGAACACACGTCATCCCTCGTCGAAAACGCCTATTTTCTGCCCACCCTAGGAAGATTTTTTAAGCAATAACCATAACTCACAATGTCTGCTAACGGTATTGGCGCAGTCTGGCACGAAACCAAAACCGCCTTCGCTATGGTTGTATGCTTTACTGCACAACACATATCTATTGCGGTGGATCTGACTTTATAATATCGTGTGGCGAAGCTAACTTTAGGAGACCGGCCGCCTTTGTGCAACTATATTTCTTGCTAAAATTCGGCTGCGTGTTAGATTTATATTTTGCTTAGCAGCTTTAATGTCATTCCTATCTTAGTTTTCTACTTTGGACACATAGTAAGTGGGCGCGCGTTTGATTCGGGGGCGTGTTAGAATAGGGCAAGTACTGCCAAATAAATCAGCGGCGTGTTTTGGCGTTTTCCCACCATCTTGTTTAATTCGACCCGACGGATAATTCGATCAATTTCGCCAGTCCCGTCAGGGTCGAATTAACGGAAGTCGACTGTATATGTTTATTATTTCACTGACAATGGTGCTTATAGTGACTGGCATAGTTTTACAAAAGTATACTGAACAAAGGATAATGCTACTTGTGCAACTGGTTCATCCAGGGGCCGTGTCCTCAATCACTGTTGAAGACAACCTTCTCAGCTGATGCTGATTGGCACCCGCCGTGGTGGCCAGTGGCGTTGCCAGAAATTTTGTTCGGGGGGGGGGGGGGGGGGGGGCTCAGGTTGCAGCGCGGCCTCCTCCTTATAGAATTTGTCGAGGGATCAAATACATGAATAATAACTGCATTGCCAATGCCATTGTATATAAGATGCTGCAAATGAATTATTTAACGCTACGCACTGTCAAGTAAAATATGTATTTTTTCATAAAAGAATATATTCGTATGTCCTAAAAATTCTGGCAGAAATAACTGATATCAATGCGGCCGTGTTTTTTTTTTCTATTTAATAAGGAAAGAAAATATCACACGGACATTGGAACTATATCAGTTCTAAACCAGCAAAGCAGTGTATACAGCTGATATGAAGAACGTGAAGGCCATGAAATGAATAAGTTGAGGACAAATATTTTGATGAATCTTCGTCATTCAAGAACCTTGTTTACATTTTTGCACATATGCAACGGCCAGGAAAAAACCTCAATGACGCTGTCCCTCGTTGCAATAGATTGCGCAGGAGCAGCTGTTACCAGTCGTGTATTGTAGTTACACCGAGATTATACTCGCAACAGTGAATACAAATAAAAAGTAGGAGAGAGAGAGAGAGAAGTCATAAGGGAAAGGCAGGGAGGTTAACTATGCTGAGCCCGGTAGGCTACCTTGCACGGGGGAAGGGGGAGAAGGGATTGAAAGAGAAGGAAGAGAGAAGTTCACAGTTCACACGTTGCATATTTACAGTTAAACGTTCATCGCGGAGTTTCATCACAGGCGGTCATACAGGCTTGTGCACTTCAAAAAACACAGCAGCGCCTTTGTAGCCCTGCACATAGCAGACGCACGAGGCCACGCGCCCGAGATCTTTTCCTCCGTAAAAGGCCTGTCGTCTAAGTGCCCCAAAGCCGTCCGAAGGGCAATCCTCTCATCATCGCATCTGTGGCAGTCGCATAAATGTAGGAGTTCTGCAAAATATACATTAGAAATGCGAAGATAGAATGGAATATACAAATGCAAAGACACAACTCGCTAAAGGGCAAAAAAGAGTCGCTGGAAACAAAGTTCACTGCTTGTATACACAACACCTTGCAACAAGATATTTAAATATACGTCTAAGTCTCCAATAAATCTACGTATTTAAGCAAACGTCACTGTATATATTATGCGTCAAACAAGACAAATAAGCACGTTGCGGAGTCAGAGATAGTAAACTTTGCGCACAGAAAGACAGATGATCTAGGCAAGAACAAAACTATGATCGCAGAAATCGTGATATGTACTCGGGCCATGCAGCGGTCGCGACAGCACCATACAGGTAGAATAATAGAGGAATAATGCAGAAATCAGTACGAAAATGTGTAATTTAACTGCCTGCACAGCGGCATCAATTATTCTGCACCCAAAATTAAAGGACGGTTTTGCTTCGTTTAAAAAAAGAATTAAAAGCAGGTAGGTAAAAAGGAAAGAAAAGGACAAACGAAAGCCACAGATGATGCGGCAAGTTACTACCCAATATCCGAGTGTGTTTTTGGCAAACGCCGCGTGGGCCGGGCTTTCAATGAGCAAGGTCGGTCAAAATTGGTTATTGATGTCCTCGTAATTTTCGTATTCGCATGATAATTTTGACCATGATGCTAACTGCTAGAATAGACGGCTAAAATTTCTGCGGTTTTAAAAGCTAACGAACAGTCATACGTTTTCATAATTACGAGCTTATGAACGTCAAGGAACAGAGCTTTTTACTTGCATTGATTTTTGCTGCTTCGCTATCTAAAGGACAAACTTCTCTCGGCGGGGAAGTTGAGCGAAGCGGTCATTGACTTCGGACACGTTGATGCCGACGTCTCTGTGGGTGTATAGAAGCACCAGTCTAACCATGCGTTCCACAGACATTGTAGAGCGCAAGTAGTTTTTTAGTAAACTCTTGTTAAAAAATATTCTCTCTGCGCTGGCAGTGGTCACTGGAAGGGTGACTAGAATCTGGAACAGTTTGTACACATTTACACAGAACCTGCAGTCGCAAAGGTAGAGGGCATCTATTCCGGTGATAAAACCTAAAACACTCCCTCGATGTCGTTGGCATCCTTGTTTAGGTACCTTGCACAAACAGTAGACTGTTCGATTCCGGCGATGTCCGTCGTTTCGTCAGGAAGTATGGACAAGCAGCCTGCTTTTGCAACTAGGCTTTCTTTGATAATTTCGCCACAAACTTCTATAATTTGGTTTTGTGCATCTGGGCTTAAATACGAGGCATTACTGGGGCAACATTCCAAATGGTTCTTCAGATATGTACTTCCACAATCAGCTCGCATGCGGAGAAGCGCTCTGAAAATACCTGTATTTTCAGCGGGGCCTATGCTTAAATTCATAGGGCCACTGTCCCTGTGGCCAACGAGAGCCAGACCTTGTAGCCCGCAAAAAGAATTTCCTCAATAATAGGCCATTTCCTTTCTCCTGTTTTCTCAAATGTTACTTTGCCTGCCCTGGTCCAGCTGATCGATCACATTGGGCACGCGTCCTGAAAATGTTTGGAGAAAATTATCAGCTGCTAGCTCACAGTCACGGTAATATTTAGTATTTTCGTGTTTGTGGAAGATTGCGAGCGCGTGCTTTCATTTCTGGAATGGCTTGGACACGAGGGCTCCAGTGCACGCATGTTCGTCCAAGTTTATAACAGCATTAACCCCATAAAGTTCCAGAATTGAAAATCTTTTAAAGCGCGCCTTTGGAAATGTCAGTGCACCTATCGCGTCAAAAGTTTATGAGAACTTTACACCTATAAAGTTTCGGAATTGAAATCCATGCGCTCCGTAGATTCCGCGGCTGCTGCGAGATGCCGCAACGCGCCCGCTCGCTATCGAAAAGCCCTTGAAAGTTTGTGCTCGGATCCTTGCGTTACGTGACCCCAGGTGCCACGAAATCCACCCCAGGCACCCCAGGTACCACGAAATCCAGCCCGAGTTCGCAATGTTCGTGCCGAAATGTCTTTCGAGCGTGAAAAAGACATTGTAGACAGAATGCAGAATGATTGAACATAGCTCGCCTACACGAACATGTCGCAGCCTATGACACTAGGACACCTGAACAATGGAACATTCCGCACTCAAGAACGAATTATGGTCCACAAATGCTTCGACATACACTTCCGACCTTACTCAATAACCTCGCCTTACGAGAAATAGACCTTCTGTCCTTATGCAGCCTGCACAACTACTTTCAGTCAAACTAATCCTTCTTGTTTAACAAGTTTGTTCATATGCAATACTGTATGACTTTTCCCCCCTTTATTTGCTTTAGTCTATGCTGCACTGAATATAGTGCTATGTTATGTTTTTTTTCCTATTTTCTTCCTGTTTTCGTATAATAAGACTTTCTTTATGTAATCTATAATGCTCATGTATAAATTCAATATTTCCTTGTTAATGCAGACTACTTGTTTTTCTGATTGGTAAAGTGTATTACTACCTGTCTCGTATACACACTTTTTCTTTTTTTTTTGTAAATTGACACCTTCCCATCTGTTTACTCACATGTGAGCGCCCGACGCCCTCTGTTGCCTTTGATGAGTTTTTGGGCTAGTCAAGTTGCCTGCGTGCAACTTTTTATCCAGAACCCCGCCAGGTAATTCTTTTCATGGGAAATAAATTATTATTATTATTATTATTATTATTATTATTATTATTATTCGCGGCGTCGGTGGTAGTTTTGGTCGGGGCGGTGTATGCCGGCACGAAAAAATTTCGGGGGGGGGGGGGGGCTGACGACTACTACTATGTAGTCGTCTATGATGAAGTCGTATTATCGTACCACTATGCTGTCGCACTGCTATGTAGTACAGATAATGATTGGTGAAAAGTAAGTGTGTTTAGATGCTGCACCAGTCGTTGTTCTCTTAGGCAGGGGTTTGCAGGGTGTGGGCAGGTGCAGCAGTCGAGCCGCATCTCCTTTAGAATGGCTTTGCTTTCTGAGTTGGTTGTGCATAGTGGGATTTGAGGTTGTGCACATGGGGCTGGCCAAAGGCAACCCAGCTGGTATGGCACAGGTCAGGGCACCGTGTCAATTCATTCCCATTTACTGATGGATGTTCCAATGACTTTAATTATCACTGACAGTTGTGGATGGGAGCCCGTGCAAGATTTGAGATCACAGAAAAGGCTGGGAAGAGGGAACCATGAAAGCCACTGTAGGCATGCCCCAATGTCCGGCACCCCATATACATTCTCATTACAGGTCGCAATAAATTATATATCTTCTGAGCTTCCTCATATATATATAATTCTATTGTAATACACAATAACTGTAATAAACTTGATTCTCATGTCAGATATGTAGAGTGCAAGGAAACATAATGGTTTCAAAGATGGCCAATAACTCCATTTATGATGGCATTAAGACACTGCTGTAATGGCTTCAAAGGATGCAGCAGCCTTCACAGCTAGATGTAGTCGTATTGGCTTGACCATCGTGAAATTTAACACCCCTGAAGAAGGTATTAGGTCTGCAGAAAATGTATTTGACACCAGATTTCCAGCTCTGCTGATCTTTTAGCACAGTGGTGTGTAAGGTACATGGTACAGGGTAAGGCTTTTATCACCCAAGTGATATTTTTTTTTATTAGGGCCACTTAAAAATCATCTGGTTCAAGGTGATCATCATTTGGATCCTGTTGGCCTCTAGCTGGGACCAGCTAACTTGGCCTGGCACCAGTTGGACCAAGCTGAAATTTTACTGGGACCCTCTGGCTGGAGAAGTTGGGTGCGTACATGCTTGACCTAGTATGATGGATGAGTCCTGCACGACTCAATTTTTTATAAAAAATAAAACCTGGAAGACCACCTCCAATTGCACCTAAACATAAACTATAAAAATATTGAACAAGGCATTCAACTGTTGGCTACGTTCAGAGTTTGTATTCACAACTGCTGTCTTTGCACAACACTACCTGCAACTTTTCTCAGCAGCACGACAACTGCTACAGTGTATAGCTTTAAAAACGATGACAGATAAGTGAGAGTGAGAGAGGTTTATTTACAGAAAGGGCAGAGAGGTCACCCAGGTAGGCGGGAAAACAGTTACATACAAACATACATAGATGCAAAAATACAAACATAGCCCCCGGAAAGTGCATGAGGCACCCTAAGAATGCTGAAGCATTAAAAGATCCCTTAAATTTCTCCGATGCTGAGCGGCGGAATCGAACCCACGTCACAAGGGTTCCTCAAGGACAGCAACCCGACACTTTAGCAGGCTGCGCCACAAATTCACTGGATATGTGCTGCTTTTCAATGGACGTATTCCACGTGAATGCTTCAGCGAGCAGCACGATGAATGCACTGGGTATGTGCCACTCTTCAATGAAACTCTCGCCAACTTGGGTCACTGAGAATGTGTCACTGGGTGTACGACAAGCAAGGGAACAATTCTCAGTGTTTGCAGGCACTGGCGCGCTACGCTTCTCGTCTCGGAAGTCACACACGGACTTCTCGGCAGCACCACGAGGTGGCGTAGCATGTCCAGAAAGAAGCACGAGAGAGTAGCTCCAGCTGCAGCATGACGCGTTTCTCAGTGTTCGCATGCACCAGTGTGCCATGCATTTCAGAGGTCACGTGCAAGCTTCCCGGTGGTGCCGCTAGATGGTGCCGAGTGTTCTTAGGTAAGCGTAAAAGAGCAATCCCACACGTAACTCTTTTCGATGGTGGCAATACATTGTCACTATACTGATTTAATGCTAAACGCATTACCGTCGACAGTCATCGTGAGATGGTTTCTGCCGAATTTTTTTTTCAATGTTACATTGATTGGCCTTGCATATGAACTCTCTAACACAGTGAAGATCAGTGCATATGCAGACAGCATACGCATATGGGCATCTGGAGCCACACATCCACAAGTGTGCTCGACTACAACGTGCAGTGACAATCACAGCCAAGTATCTGAGGCGTCAGGGGCCTCCAGCTCTCAACAGAAAAATGTGTCGTGCTTGCTTTCATGCGGAAACAAACGATAGCATAGTGGACATGTGAAAAACCATGAGAGAGGAGGCTGTTAAAGCAGAAAAAGTATACAAGAAGCTGCCATTGTCTTGTAAGTCTAAAAAATACAATAATAGTGAGCTCGCACACTGGCAGCACAGCACAAAATAAAGACACATCTGGGTTGCCGGATAATTCACTTTTCTTTTGTATCACATTCCAACAGTCTAACAGCAGACACAGGCAATCATGACTTCAAAGCAGCCGCTCTACAAAACCTGCACAGGATGCAGACCTACACCTCCTGTATAATTTTGGTATGTCACTTCTTCTGGTTATCGTTTCGGTGGCACCTAAGTGACAGAGAAAGCAAGGCAGAGAGATAAGGACTATGATTCCCAACCACAGTTGTGTCCAGTTGCAGTACTGCTCTGAAAAGCACAGTGTCCTAAGCATTGGACAATGTTTTCACAACAGTGCTGCCTAAATGCTGTATTGTAATTCATGCAATTAAAAAGACAAGAAAGAACCAACATGAGGGATGAAGAGCATGTGCGAAAAAAAACCGAAGCTTGTGAATTTTCATGCACCAAACTACAAATATACATTCAGGGTAAGAATGACTGCACGCTCCAAGTGTTTAATGCAATCATCACAAGCTTGAACTATGAGGGCAAATCAGAAAGTCTTTGTCCCTATTTTTTATTAGCCAAAGTAAGGTACATACAGGTAATTACAAATATACGTACTATTCTACGTACCTTACACTATTCTTCCACATAGTCCCCCCAGACATTTGGTTCAGACATTTGTCCTACCACAGCACTAAATCTGAGATGCCCCTGTGGTATAATTCGTCCGGCTGACTGTGGAACCACTGTCGGACTGCTGTCTTGGCCTCATCGTTGCACGTGAACTCACAACACCACCACCTACTTCTCAAAGCGAGACACCTTTCCCCATATGTGGGCTGCAGTTCCCTGTGGATTTCGATGGGTGTTCATCCCTTGCTCCATAGAAAACGAATCACACTTCGTTGCTCGCACACCATGGACTTGTGAAGCACAACCGCCATCTTCAACAACTGACAGCAGTGCGATGCCGCGGAGCTATTGGCAGATAAGGCCGGTCCGGTCCAAGAAAGGTCCACCGCTGGGAATGAACATGTTGATTTCGCATTTACAGCCATAATTTGGCTAAAAAAAAATATGGGCAAAGGCTTTCTGATTTGCCCTCATATTTTCAGCTGCACAGAATTCGTGCAGACTGCAGGCAAATATGTGCATTGATACAAATATTAGTACTTTGTATTAAGTGTGATAAGAATATCAGCTGGTCTTTATGAACCCTCACAGGCTTAACTCCAATAAAATATAACTCTTCATTCGCTTGTTATAACTACAATAATTTTAATATTTTCTCAAGTCATTCTCAGAGTTGCTATACAGGCTAACAAATAAATAAAAGCACTTCTAAGCTTCAACATTTGCACACTCCTGCAACCTTGCATAGCTTATAACAGTACTTCAGGAGGATAGTCACTGTTTCACTAATATTGAACAAAACTTCGCCAAGCATTGAAATTTCTGTCAATTTTTGTAAAGTTCGTGGGTAACTGCTCATTGCTGCTATATCCTATTTCCATTTCAATGAACTTATGGCGGCTCCTGATGGGAAGCTTTCACTCGTAATGTTATCATTAGATTAATTGATTAATTAATAGATTTCAATCGTGCAAGGGCCAGATGTGGCCGAAGAGTGCCAGTGCCATAATAATGAGTTGCCAAGGGGACATGAACTGTGAATCTAATGTTGCTGTAAAAGGGCCTAAAAAACATTGCCTGTGCAAGCACCCAAATATAATGTCTAATTAAAGTTATACCCTTCATGGTAAAAAATATGGGGTGTAGTATGTCCTGATCATAAAACACTCTGTAGAGTGATGTCAAATTAAAAAGCTGTAACTTGCTGTGTTTGCAATTCTTTTCAAACAGCAATACTGACTCATCAGGACCCTCGAACACAATGACCTGGAAGCATGAGCTGTACTAACCCTATTGACCCTTTTCGCGGAGCAGCTTGCTCTAAAGGAATGAGATGGCGCCTTCGGTGGCGCGCAATACGTTGCCTCAGCGAATGCGCACGAATATGAAACCACTACTGCTTCTGCTCTGCTACTGTTCGATCAGCTGTCGGAAATGTAAGTGGATGTTCGCTAATGCATTGTGCCCAATTCATGCTGCAAAATGTGCAATGATAAAGGGAAGACATGTGCGGTAATTAGCTGCAAAAACAGTGATTCGCATATTAAAGAATCAAATCAACCTGTGTTGCCGCTGCTACATAAGGACTGCCTGTGTTGCCGGCCCTTCACGATGCACGACTTTCCTCGAGGATAAAAAAAAAGGTAATTCATCCACCAGCGCTGTTTAGCGAACCTCCAAAGAAAGGACTTCAACTCCGCAATGTCGGCACTTAAGAGTGAGTACCGCTCGTTACAAAAGGAAGTAACACCCCTTACTGGCATAGTAAGTTTCTCGCATGTTATTTACACATCTACCCCTACTTGCACGCAAACTTACACCTGCCCTATCGCCAACGTATCAATAATAAGTGAATGGGCGCACACTTGAATCAATGTGCTGAAGCATGAGTGACGGCGACTACACCAACAAGACACGAATGTTGGACGCTGAATGTTTCGCGACGGTCCACAGAGTCCACTTTGCTACAAGCTACTACAAAGTACAGAACATTTGCATTCTGAGCTTTGTGTGCCGCAAGAACAAATCTATTGCAGCAGAGCACACCCGCGAGCAATTAGGCTGAAAATAAACAATCAAATAGTGGCCGCACTGAGGAACTTTACTGAGTCACAAACATGACAAGCCGCTGCTTCAAAATGTTTGCCAAATAAAGAAAGAAGAGCACACTGACCCTGATTTAATTCATAAGCAGAAAGTTTGGACAGCTTGGAATATATTCCTAGCCCTGCTTTTAGTACAAGCACCGTATACGCTGCGCCGTTTGACAAGGCATAATGAGCTCTGAAAGCACTTACATGTCCTCTAAAGCTGTGGCCAAAGCTTCGTGTCATCCACACAGTCACCATCTACGATATGCGTCAAAATAGAGGTTTGCTGCACTGCACCGGCATCATGCGCTTGCGTTGTAAACACGCATGGCAATGAAGGCAGCTGAGGCAAGCAATGGATGCGTCACCACGTAATCAAACATGGCAGCGCCCACGGGAGCATCGGGAAAAGGGTCATTTGGAGGCTGTGCTATGAATTGTCTATGTGAACAATCTGTAATGTGCCAAATTGTTAAAAAATCATAAAGACTGATTTGTAGTCAAAGAGCGCTTCAGAGTTAAAGAAGAGTGCTGGGATCAAATGGAATTTGCAGTCGGTATCCTAGTGAAATGCGCTTTTTTCATTCACTTTCTATCTCCCTGCAATCTAGCAAAACATGGAAGACAGTCAGGCTCTTCCCACATCTACCCCAAACAAGAGGTTCACCACCAGTCAACAGGAAAGAGTGGGTTCCATAGGTGTGCCTTATTTTTAGTTGACAAAAGAGAACATTGGTTCGTTGTGATTTTGTCATGGATAGCTTTTTTTCTTTATGGGGCTTAATTAAATGGAGCTTGTTTGACGCTTGTGTCCCACATTTGTTGCCAATGGCTCGCGAGTTTTTTTGCACAGGAAAGGTTTCAAGTCTATCGGTAGGGACAGATACAAAAGTGTTGCTGGTGTTCGTTGCGATAGATGTGGCTATTTTGTATGCAAGCATAAGTTTATTCGATTCAACCAAGCTTCTCTCAGGGTGTCTGCCAAATTACTTTTTCCAAATTCCCCTGACTTTTCTAGGTTTTCCCTGACAATTCTAAGCGTATTCCCTGACTGTTCTCATGCAGCTAAGGAGAGCATTCAGAAATCACCATGCTAGATATAAAAGTTGTGAGCGGCATTAGAACTGGCTACTCAATTGCGCTTCGATGCAAGCATTGGCGTTACTGACATAAAAAGAGCCAGAGTGCAAGCTATGGGTTTTCACACACATCATGAATCAAACAAACCCCTGCTATAATTAACCACCAATAACCTGCTATCAACAAACAGGCTAGTAAAATTGTAACCTACCATTTGTGTTTGTGAAACATGTCCTTGCATTCATGAAGAGCTTACCAGTGACCTCGTTTTATGGGCCGATATCGGTAGCCGCAAGCCTGCTTAGCAAGATTTCATAGTAAAGGCCGCACCGCATCAAAACTGTGAAAATAAAGTGCAGTCCTTATACAAGTCTGTACGGTATATGCTGCGACAGAATATCACAATGTCCCATTGTGTCCTGTCCACAGCTCCCTGTATCCAGAATATTTGACTCGCATCCCATGCAGCAAGATCCTCCTTCAGGCACCTCAACTTCAAATTAATGTTCGGGCCATAGGAATCTTGCCTGCTCGTTGTTCTAAATGGTTTTCTGAATGCAGCTGCTAAATCTTCTGCACAAGTATGGCATAAAAAACATGACATCAGGTAGCAGGTTCTGCAACTTGGGTGTCCCAGAACTTGACTAATAGATCCATTTGCTCCTTTTGTGCAATTTTGTTCAGGGACTCCTCAAAAGCCACAACCACCTGTGACACAACATCAAGCTTCAACAGCAGCCTGTTTCGGAACTACAGGGCAATACCGTGACAAATTGTATAGCTAACTTTGTCATTCCCAAGTTGAACTTTATTTGCGATGTTGCACGTGGGAAACATCAGGAGGAAAAGTGTGGCAGATGCTGCTGCTGAAAAAATGATCCATGTATTGCTTCAGCATTTAGGCACCAAACAATTTTAGCTTTCCTGAAATTTTTTCACCACAACACTACTTACAGAAGCTTTCATGTCTGGCGCGATGGCCAGAGCCTTTGCAGGAGCGCTTTCAGTGCTCGTGCTATGTACTGTGAGGGCACGATCAGTAGTAGCAGTCACAGAACAGGCAGACTAAGTTGAATCCAGCACTAAAATATGTGTGAAGGCTCATCTGGCTAGCACTTTGTGACGAGCTAATAGCGGATCGTTGTTTCATGCTTGCAGTGTGGCTGGCGACTGCTGTGTTGCCCATGTTGCTGAGTGAGAAAGTCTTGTGGCATACTTTGTATTCAGCCCTACTGGTGTCGCCAGGCACTGCCCTGATCCACAACAAGTACTCCGAAATGTTTGGGTTCACCCAATCAAGGTTAAATGAGCACTTCTTTGTAGGCGGCATCGCGGATCACATCCTACAAACCTTGTTGACAGAAGAATGGCAATATGACGGCTGCCCAGCGCAGATTGGATTGGATCAAACCTGGACTGCTGGCTTGGCTATACTTTTCTTTTTTGGTGGACGGTCAAAAACTATTTTGGCGCGAACACTGGCCTAACAGGAATGCTTGCGAGCCAAGCTAAGACATGCAAACGCTCTATCAGCACGAGTTGAATTGCGTTATCGTTGCATTTGCTGTACGATGTCTAGAAGCAACTGTTGTGCCTTGCCATCTTCGTACACTTTTGCTCTGCCGTTCATTGTGGTTGAAGCTAAGGGAGTGACTTTATCAGCTTTGATCTAGGGTTAAGGTTGTTTCCATCGACCTTCGCATGACTTCCGTTTGTCAATTTCCATGACCTGGCCAGGTTTTTGACAATTTCCCTGACAATTCCAGGTTTTTCAGGTTGGTAGACACCCTGTATAATAATCTGTGCACCTATTAACTGTGCACTGCACCTAGGCCTTTGATTCGCCTGAGGTACAGCGGTGCACCCCGCACTCAAGTGCACGGGACGGCAAGGCAAGGCGCCGCCGTGGTACAGTGCACCCTTTAATCTTTCAGCGAGTGGGTGCAGCCTGGCGCACCACAACTGGCACCACCTGCACTTTTTTATTTGTGGTGCTGTGCACCTTTTCTGAATCGAACAAACCTCATATTTCATTTGATGTCATTGTGGCCATGCACCCAGCAGATTACAATATGCTGGTTAGATGTGTGTGTATTGCACAGAAGCAAATAAAGATAGCTGACTATGACATTTTCATGTTTAAGGAACAGTGTTGAAGATCTTAAAATGTTTAAAGAGTTTGTGAATCTAACAACTTTTTGTGGCTTTGCTTTTGCGATTTATTTCACAGCTGACATTACCGCATAGGCCTCTGCTATAAACATAGGCGTGCGGAGGGTCCCGCATTAGTGGAGGCACCATAGCCTGACTGTGCCCCCCCCCCCATCTTTGCCCTCTCAACACTTTTGGCGCCCATCACAAAATAAACAAACAAAAAGACTTGTACAAACTTCATGATTTATTTCCCGTGAGACATAGATTTCAATGTACATATTTTACTGCCCTTGCAATGCCATACAGAACTACAGCCAAGCACTTTCCTAAGCTGGTACCTAAAGCAGTTGTACGCACAGTCAAACAGTTTCACGAAAAGCAACCAACATGTACATTTCCCGCTTGCGACACCATTTGTGCATTTTATTATTATACTACATAATTGGCTTAAAAATCAATCACTAAGAGCCACATGCAAAGTATATAACAGATATTGCAGCCAGGTCCTGGCATCCGTTACTGCTTTTTATGGCGCAGGTGAGGTAAACGTGAAATTCAATGCTAAAGAGAACTGGGGATTCTAACGTTGTCATAGATATTTGTACTTTGGATTTGATAGCTGCATTAGCCATTTCTACTTGCCTGTTCTTTCATTTGTGCTATTATTTTCATTGTGACCTGTGTTTGTATTTGCATTAGCGTTGCCTGTTGTGCACATTAGTGTCAGTGATTTATGTACTGAGCCTTGAGCTGTATAGAGTTCATTTCAACTAACTTTAGAGCCTTTCTCATTCTCAATGCTGCCGCAGCCACACTAGAGGACTGCGCGGCCACAGTCCTCTACTGCACGGCTTAGGACTGCTTGATCGTTGCAAATGAAACTTCCCTATAGAAGGAGCAAGAAAAGTGACCATTGCAATGAAACATGCTTTTCTTTTTTCCACTATTCCACAGAAACATAGGTGGCCCCCTACAGCGTTAGGGTGACGAGGAGAGTACAGCCTGTATTGTAAAATGTACAAACTAGCAATAACGGCACAGTGCTCAAACCAACTGCGGGCAGGAGAGCTTCCACAAAGTGTCCTAGTTTCCACAAAGCCCAAGTGCGGATGCAGAACATTTTCAAGGTTCCTCGTCGTCATTTCAACTGAGGTATATGAGCCTTCTTGCGCTACTTGCAAATTAATAAAAGTAACAAGACTGCATTTGTGCCCCCCCTGGCCCCCCCAGTGCACACGCGACTGGCTTTAAAGATATTGTTTACAGGTGCACTAAATTGCATTCTGAGAAAGATGGACCGACTGCTGCATAAGATACACAGGCCATGCGACTTTCATGCATCAGTATAAAACTCTGGGCAAGAGAACTTCAACTGAAATTCTATGAAGTGCATTTGAATGTTTATCTCTGAAGAATAGTGTTTACCTGAACTCGATGGCTGCACATGGCAGGAAGGGTTTCCAGCAGAAAGCACTGACATGTACAGAAGAGAAGGAGGACAACACACCGCTGGACAAGCAAATTGAATTATTAGTTTTTACACATTTTATAGCAAAAAACAATCAATGCAGTGCCTTTTCCTTTTTTTTTTGTTTGTCATGCCAGTAATTCGTTGCTTAGGCTGATCAGGCTGGTTTTGTGCAAGTATCCTTTTTTGTTTTCTGTTAGTGGTATTGATGGTGCACATGATGCATGACTGCCCGTTTCCGTCAATGACCATGGCTTCTAAAGTTTTGTGTGTCAGTTTATCTTTACTTTTTTCTAAAACCTTGATGTCGGGAAATTGTATGGTGCAATGGCAATGGAAACTGATGAAAAGCAAGATGCCTGGTAAGGGCGCCTTTCAAAAATGTTGCATGTTCTCTTGTCCTGTCATTCAGACACTTGCCTGTCTTTCCTGTGTATCGTTGGCCACATGATAAAAGGCAAGAATCATAGATAAAAAGCAATGATAGAAAAAGCAATGTATCATAGATTGTTATGTTGTGTTAGCTGGAATCAGCTTATTCTTGTTTAGGTTGGCAACCTTTGTTAGTGCTCTTTTTTATGTTGGCAACTGTATACATTCTGTTTGATAATTAAAGGAGGGCAGTTTGATTGTGCTCGCTGAGAGGAGCAGTTCGCAGTCCGTGTCTTCTTTTTCGTGCCCTTTTCCATGCGATGCCTTCTTCGAGATGCAACACAATATGGTGACAAGGATTAACTAAGAAGGACTGCAGCCACCATGTTCAACTGCAACTCGCCCCCACCATTCCTTGCTACGCCAGGCCCTGCAAGCATGACCTGAAGGCAATGGAAGTGAGCGTTTCTCAACTACTTGGAAGCCCTCGGCAGAGAGGAGCTGTCAAAGAAGCGCTGCAAAGCGACACTGCTCAACGCACTTGGCCTGGAGGGGCAGCAGGTGTACTACAGTCTGGTGCCAGACAACGCAGAGAGCAGCACGGACGTCAAAGAAGATGGGACCGACGTGTTTAAAGAGGCATTTGCACCGCTAGACAAGCATTTCGCCACGATGGTGAATGAATTGATGGAGCAGCACCGCTTTCGAAAGCGTCGACAACTGCCGGGGGAGCCCATCGAGGCTTGCTCCGTTGCCTTACGTGAGTGCACCGCATGCTGCAACTTCGGCGACGGAACTGAAAAGGTGGTGCATGACCAGCTTTTGGAAAGAGCAGCATCGCAGCAGTTATGTGAGCGCCTTTTGTTTGAAGGCTCCGGTTTGACGCTCAGTTGAGCGGTTGAAATAGACAGACACATAGAGCTGATGCAAGGCAAAATGAAAGAGTTCAGTGCTGATACAGCGGTGCACCAGGTCATTGCTAAGCTGACAAAGGTAACTGCTGTTAAGGCTTCAGGTGCGTGCTATCACTGTGGCTCGAATGCGCATCGTGCCAACACACCGGACTGTCCTGCCAGGAACGCAAGGTGCTGAAAATGCAAGAAGATAGGCCATTTCGCTTCAGTGTGCCAGTTGAAATGCAAGTAAAATCGTCGGGATGACGGCTGAAAAATGGAATCGTCGGAAGTGACAAATGCGGTTACCGTTCTGACCCTGGGCACCGACGACACGCCAGGAAAGGGAATTCATGTGGACGTCAGTGTTAACGGCGTAAGCCTGTATTTTCTTGTGGACACCGGCTCTTCTGTCTCACTTCTCAATGACGAAATTTTCGGAAGCACTTCGCCAGTTGCTCACTCACCGTTGCTAATGCAACGGTGAGTGAGCAGTCCGTGTCTTCTTTTTCGTGCCCTTTTCCATGCGATGCCTTCTTCGAGATGCAACACAACATGGTGACAAGGATTAACTAAGAAGATTAACTAAGAACTAAGGATTACGTGAGTAGTCCTATTGGACTACTCACGTAAGCAAATTCAAGTGAAAGGTTGCTTCCTCGCGGATGTAGTCTACAAGCAGACACACACATGTGTTCTGTTTTATGGGGTAGAGCGCAGGCACATTGCTTTTGGGACTTGATGCCATACGAAACCTTCAACTTCGAATTCAAGGCGACATGCTCAGCTGTATTTAGATCAACATGCAATCACCGACACTGCTGCCAGCCAGACTGCCCGACAAGTTTTCGCATTTCTTCTCCGGGGAAGTAGGCCTGGCTAAAAGTTTTGAGGATCAAATCAAGATATGCCCATCAAGCAAACCTGCCGTTGCAAAACTACGTAGGCTACCATTTGCATTACGAAACAGGGTGTCAGAGGAGTTGAAGCGTCTGGAACAGTGAGGCATCATTGAATGCTTGGACGCTGCTGAGTGGATATGCCCCTCGTGGTTGTGCAAAAGTGCCTATGTGTTGATTTACGAGAAGTCCACAAAGCAATTATTGTAGATGGTTTTCCACTCCTGCACACAGAAGAACTTTTGCATCAGTTGACAGGGGCAACAAGATTTTCGAAGCTGGATTTTAAAGCGACGTACCACCAGCTGGAGCTGACAATAGAAAGTCGTCAGTTCACAAAGTTCATCACAGAGGGTTTGTTTTGGACTCGTCTCAGCACCAGCAGCCTTCCAGAAGATGATGTGTGCTATTCTGCAGGGGTGAAGGAGAGTTCTTTGTTACATTGATGACATGACTGTGTGGGGAAGCACGGTCAGTGAGCACGATGAGAATTCAGAAAAGGTTCTGCAGCGCATCTCTAATGCCGGGCTGAAGCTAAATGACAAGTGTGTGTTTGGCATCGACCAGTTGACTTTCCTAGGGCATGTAGTGAGTAAGGAGGGCCTTACTCCTATCCATTCGAAGGTGGAAGCTATCGAACATACACCCGTGCCAAAGGATGTGACAGCACTTCGCTCATTCCTGGGACTCATAGGGTATTGCTCTCGTTTTGTGCTGCATTACGCGGAGGTGGTGGAACCCCTCAGGAAACTGCTACGTCAAGGGCAAACATTCAACTGGAATGATGATGCACAACAGAGCTTTGAGCAGGTCACTCACTCTTTGTTTTCATGTGAAGTAATCCATCTGTTCGACTCGCAGCTTAATTCCAGTGGTAGTAACAACAGATGCTTCTGACACAGGCCAAGGCACTGTCTTACAGCAGCCAGCTGGAGAAGAGGTGCGGACGATTGCTTTTGCATCCAGGTCACTTACAGCTACAGAAAGGAAGTACTCTGCTGGGGAGAAGAGGCACTGGCGTGCTTGTTTGCCTGTGAATGCTGGAATGTGTACCGCTGGGGAAGATGATTTCTTCTCAGGACTGGCCACCAAGCACTCGTGACCCTACTTTCAACGAGAGGCAATGTGAGGAAGCCATTGCGTACCGCAAGATGGTCAGCCAGGTTGCTGTACTATAACTTCGACATTGTCTACCAAAAAGGGTGCGACAATGTCGTGACAGACACATTGTCTAGGTTATCGATGGTATCAGCCACACCACCTGATATAGAAGAGGAAGCGATTTCATTTGTTTCATCTTGTGTTACCAAGGACCAGGTGCCACCAGCAACAGCTGCAGATGAGACGCTGCAGTTGGCAGCCAAGTACATCGAAACAGGATGGCAAGCCAAAAAGATGCTGCTGCAGAAGCTGATGCCATTTCATCAGTTACAAGAACAACTGTCCGTTGTCGATGGCATGGTTATTAAGAAGGAAAGAGTAGTTGTGCCAGAAGTGATGACGGCTGATCTAGTTTCCTTGGCCCATGAAACGCATCCTGGCATCACAAGAATGAAACGAACATTGCAAGACAAGTACTGGTGGCCGAATATGGATAGGCAGGTGGAAGATGCAGTGCGAAGCTGCTATGTGTGTTAGTCTGCAGATAAATCGGCAAATATTTCAGTTGCTCCACTGAATCCTGTTGCCTTTCCAAGAGAGCCCTATAAAAAGTTGGTAATAGATATTGTTGGGCCACTGAACATGCCTGAAGCAATGAGTCCAAAGTTTATCATCACGTTGGTGGACTATTACACGAAATGGCCCTAAGTTTGCTTTCCAAACACAGTTACATCACAAGTCGCGATAGACTTTCTAAGAACAATTTTTAGCTGAGGGCTACCCGGAAGAGCTCACGACTGACAACGAACCGCAGTTCAAGTTCGAGCTGCTCGAGAACTTTGTAGAAGAAAGGGGCATTAAGCACTGTGTCTCGTCAGTGTGTTACCCCCAGGCTAATGGGTTAGTCGAACGTTTTAATCGAAGCCTAAAGGATTTTATTCAGCTGTCAGTTTCGGAGCAACGACCCCTGAAGATGGCTATCCTGGATTACTTTGCAGTTTATAGGGCTACGCCACACGCCATCACAGGTGTTTCCCCTGTGAAGCTCCTACACGGACGCCAGCATAGGACCCGACTTGATGTTGGTGGTATGCCATCAAGAGGTGTCGCAGTGCAGCCTTCTGCAGCGATGCAACAGCTACGTGGGCGTGTATAGGCGAAGCAGCTCTACATGAAGGAGTACAAGGATGCCAAGAAGACTGCAAAGGTGCCTAAAATTAAGGAGGGAGATGATATGTGTGTTTGAAAAATAGGACTGTGTGCAAAGGGAGAATTGGCATATTCGCGTCCACTGAAAGTCATCAAGCAGCTGCCTAGGGGAGCATTTAGGCTTCAATATGGCCATTGTTGGAATGCGTCTAAGCTGGCACTGGTACCAAAAGAGTTTCTGGTTAAAGACGGGCAGACACGCGAGCCTCCAGCACCAGTTGGTCAAGTACCTTTTCCGGGGCCAACTCAGGTGGACGTACCTTCAGCCCCAGTGACACCCCAATATACTCCAGGATGCAGTGGGTCAGAATCCGCAGCAGAAGCCACCAGCCAAAGAGAATGTGATGCGTCGTTACTGCCACCAGCTCCGAAGACGCCCTTGGTGAAGGCCACCCTGGGGATGTTGCGATTGGGCGAGAACCATCGCCAAGAGTCTGAAGAAGGCCAGAATGTTTCCAGGACTATGACATGCGACTGTGTTGTGTTTGAAGTGGAGATCAATTACCCTTGTTCTTTTTTTTAGGAGGAGATGATGTGTTGTGTTAGCTGGAAGCAACTCAATCTTGTTTAGGTTGGCAACTGCATATATTCTGTTCAATAATTAGAAGAGGGCAGCTCGATTGTGCTCATTCACAGGAGCAGTTCGCCGTCCGTGTCTTCTTTTTCGCGCCCTTTTCCATACTGCGCCTTCTTCCAGATACAACAAAGATCACTCCTTTCTTACCGGCAATGTACTTTTTCTTGTGTTTTTTTGTGAATTCGTTACTTTCCTGGTCATTGCTGACCCATGCACACACTGAATATGCCTTGTTTGGTGCTTATCCAGGGAAAACAAGGGGAATGCGGAAGATGGCGATTCAAGGCGATGATTAACACGAGAACAAGGTGAGAGCAGGAGCCAACGTTTCGACAAGTGGACTTGTCTTCTTCAAGGCGACATATGCTCTCCTCGGCACAGTATACCTTGTTCTCATGTTAATCATCGTGTTTGGCGCTTAGCATACAACTGTAACGCCTTTTTTTCCAGCGGTGTGTCGTCTTCCTCTCCTTTTGTCCATGTCAGTGCTTTCTGCTGAAAACCCTTCTTGCTGTGTCTCTGGAGGGTGTTTTGTGACTCCTTTAAAAGATGTATCACATTTAATGAGCTGCCACTGCCACAGCGGTAATGACTTCGTTGGAGCAACCAGGCAATGTTCAAGGAGCGGGAAATCCATTTTGTTACTGAGTTTCCTCACCATCAGTGAGAAGGGCTCTCTCAATACAGGTTGGTTATGAAAAAGTATGGTACAGGTTATATAATTGACAGTTGAATAGGAAGGACGTTCATGGTTTGAATGTGCTTTTAAAAAACATGTAAAACTAGAGCATGACCTTTGCAGATGAAGTGACCATTCACTCGATTCCACGTAAAGACTTTGTATAGGACTTGTCATAAAGGAGCCTTTGGCCAAACATATACCTAAATGGTGAACAAGATCCAGCATCTTTAGGGCACTTGGCTGAGCAGACTGATACACTATGTCACCGAAGTCTAAACGTGAACATATAAGACTTTTTTACAGGTTCATTAGGCACTTTTCATCACTACCTCATGTTTTGTGCGACAAAATTTTGAATGTTCACTGTTTTTAAGCATTTGTTCTTAAAATACTTCATGTGTGGAATGAATTCAGCTAGATTTGCGCCAGTTTAATGTTATCATGAGACATTGCTATTTTAAATAATTAGCCTGCAAGTGAAATCAGAAACACTTAAGAGGAAGCTATACCTCAAGAGCTCCTATCTAAATACAGTAGAACCCCGCTGTTACATTTTTCACGGGACCGCAAAAAAAAAACCAAAAACATAAGAGCCAGGAAATGCAATAGCCGGGAAACAGGAAAAATTGAGAAATGAGAGTAGTGTTGAACTGCACACAATATTATTTTAATTCTTACGTGTGAAAAAAAGTAGTTTCGCCCGACAGCCAAAGTATCGATTGCGATAAGCTATACAAAGTAAGAATAGTAGTTTTATCATCCGTATAAACTTGTAAACAATCGCTTATTAACTAATTAACAAGCATGGTGTCAGTGCCCACAGGCAAACATGAACACATCAAACTCGATAAACGTGGACACGCGCTGTCAAACGCTGGCGTGAGGAATTTAAGCGCCGCTGCAGAAGCGAGCGAAGTCACCTTCGTGCTGTTGTCTATCGCTTCAATGCAAACTGAGCGCCGAGAACACACAGCAAGCACAAAGCTACGAGCCGCCAACGCACCTACAATGCGTAGATTCTGCCCCCACGCAGATCGCTTTCAAGATACGGCCCGCACGACCGCGCGCCGCCACGCAGTATGATGCCAGAGCACAACGCTGCCTGCTATCCCTCCCCCCTCGTTCCCTCGCTGGTGCCTCGAGCGCAACGGAAGAAGGTGCGCTTTCTCCCTGCTTTTCTTTATTTCGCACGCGAGACGCGAATTGACGTTCAGCAAGCAGTGAGTTGTGGGTACACCCCGTTCCTCCGTAGCTTTTGTAGTGCAAGGCATTGAAGAAGGAGTGGAATCACGTGAAGGGTGTGTTTGATTGCCAATGACTTCGCTTCTGCTGAACGCATTGAAGTACTTTTTGCAGATAAGTATTTATGAAATTGCCTATTTTAACTTCAAATGCATTTCTCCACTTCTATAGAGAGTAGTTCAGGGCCCCTTAAAAAAAAGTTAAGTTCTACTGCCCGTAGGGAGTAGATTTCTTATTTATGCTATCAATTTTGAAATAAAAAATTTGAAGATCACCAAACTAAGAAGAATTTTAAGTAGCAGTATCAAGTTCACAACTCTGCAACTTGGGAATAAAATTACGTTATCACAATTTTGTAAGCTGCACCTATTAAGCCATATAAAGTGGACAAAATTGATTTATTATATACCACTATGTAATATACCCCTGATTTACAAATAGAACTTCTGCAAAACTGCTGTAAACATTGTAGCAATTGTGCATAAGCTGCAAGCTCATATAGTGTCATATTTGTATGCTTCAAAGTCTCTAACAGATGCAATTCACATAACTACAATATCTGTCTTTGGTAGTGAGTTATAAATTTGTAAACTCTGGACTTAGTTGGTTTTAGAGTAGTTTGCTTCCAGCAGTTTTTGTAAAAAAATTTTCAGCCTCTAAATAAAAATTCTGCTTCCTGCAGTTGGCAGAATTGAGGTGTCGCTCTGAAATGTAAACAATTTCATACAAATTGATTCAGCGGTTGCTTAATGAGACAATTTCTATGTTTCTAATGTATTTGAATGTGGAAATAGGAGCTGGCTCCAACGTAAAGCTTCCTCTTAATTACACTAGTTACGTGTGAGAAAAAATATATATTTTTAATTTGGATGATTTACCGCAAGGCATAATGATAAAGAAAATGTGAGAAAGACATGTAGCTTTGCATGTCATGCAGGAACTGCAACAAAGTATCTGAACTTGTCTGTCACCCAAAGGTCGTGGTTCTCTGGTTCATTCGGCTAAAATGCTGCCTTGCTTTGGCTGATGGCAAGCATCACAGGTCACAGCAACCGGGTACTGGAGACATATTCCTTGGTTGTCAAGTTGTTATTGGTTCACAGGCCAAGGGAAAAGATGGTGTCAGGGCCACCCCAGCACGAAGCCATTGAAGAGAGATCTCCTACACCTGGAAAAGAAAGCACATTCACAGGAAGATTAAGGGAAGGAAATAAAAGTGGTGTCTCAGATGAGGGACTGCCCAGAAATTGGACCTGTGTTGCCACATTTTATTTAGTATGAGCTGAGCGTGCTCCTGCAGAATAAGAACTAGCACAAGATACGGGAGGTGCGGTGACTGCTCACGTGGCTTCTGTGCTAACTGCCTCTAGTCTTGCTCACTGCACATTTGCGGAATTGTATCTGATAGACATTTTGTGGCTAGAGAAGTATAAGACGGTGAGCCATCTCAGTGCATGCTCTTCCACTCCTGCCTGCAATCTGGTACAGCCTTATCAATAGAGTCAACATGGGCGGATCTCGCAGAATACCTTCAACGTTATGGTGACAGAATGTTGTATAGTGCCCTGCAGAAATGACAGAACTTTATGACACTGACTTAGGCTCTGACACTGACTTAGGAAGGGGACCTAAAGCACCTTTTCCTGGAATGCAAGGAACACGTTGGAATGAGTGCGGTGCTTTTCAAGCAATACATTTTGCGAAAACATTTTTTAAGCAGACGCACGTAACCTGACAAGAGGTATGAGGAGTGTGATCCCGCCTGCATTCTGATGGGGGTGGAATGCAAGAACGCTTCGGTACCATGTGCATATTAAAGAACTCAAGGAGAATGAAATTAATCAGATGCCCCACCCCACTAGGGCATCTCTCATAGACAGTGAATTGTTTTGGGATGCTAAACCCCATAATGAATTCTTTCATCACGCTCATTCATGTTCACCTAACATGTAGACGATCATACCTCCTGCTGATATGAGCATCTCGCAACAAACTCTCAAGCATGCTCCAACCAATTTTAATGCTTTAGTGAGGTGATGGTCCAGCCTCCCTTAAATATAAGCAGAAGCCTCTTATATGATTCCTAATCGAACCTAGACACTCTGCAGTTATACATTCATGCATGGCACACTGCTATACTGTGAAGACCACAAAGAAACAATGAATGAGCTTTTCTTTTGCCTTTTCCACATTATTTCTACATTTAAATTAAAGATATACAGTTAAATTTCTCCTACACTTTCCTTTACTTCATTGTCTCTTAGCTTCATATGCTTATAACTTGGGCAAGGTAAGCTTGCTACGTACATTATGAAACAGCAATCCAAGCTGGCTATCACAGTGTCTAATGCACAAATAAGTCATGTCATCACTGCAAAGGATTAACAACATCAATAAAACTTCACATCCATTGAATGCACCCAACAGTTGTAAGACAGAAAGCAAGCAACCCGCCGTGGTTGCTCAGTGGCTATGGTGTTGGGCTGCTGAGCACGAGGTCGCGGGATCGTATCCCGGCCACGGCGGCCGCATTTCGATGGGGGTGAAATGCGAAAACACCCGTGTACTTAGATTTAGGTGCACGTTAAAGAACCCCAGGTGGTCAAAATTTCCGGAGTCCCCCACTACGGCGTGCCTCATAATCAGAAAGTGGTTTTGGCACGTAAAACCCCATAATCTAATCCAGAAAGCAAGCAGTGAGGGACTGAATGCCTAAGAGAAACATATAGGTATAGCGAGTGTTATAACAGGGTGGCTAGGAAATGTGCTACAATCCATATCAAGATGGCTGCGTGTAATGATCCTGTTATCTCCTTTCTGCAAGCCAAGGCAGGCTTTGGTGTCCCTTAACTCCAAAGCCCTATAGGAATATAAATCAGACTAAGCAGCCGCGGAAAGGAAATGCTTGCAGGTGGTTGTAGAGAAACAGGAAACAAGTTCACTTAAATAAAGGCACTAATCATGTATATTCTCTTTATTTTTTTGCCATAAGAGGTACACATTCATCTTTAGATTTAGACTTTAAGAAAGTAGCGAACACAACAATTCAGGCTTTGGTGTGTATGTTTTCAGTGGATGTTTGCCTATTTTATCAGTGACCATGGTGCTTTGTGACTGTTACGAAGTCTTACAAAATTATACAGAACAAAAGATATATAAAATGCTGCTTGCACTACTGGTTCGGACAGGGGCCTTGTCCTTGATTGACAGCTGTTGGGGACAACACTTTCAGCAGATGGTGATTGGCAACGCCAGTGGGCATACAACACCCACATCTCCATGGCACTGCACCGAACACATCACTCAAAAGTGAAAGTATCTATGACAGTGATTCATTAGGAATGTGGCCCCAGAAATTAATTTGATTTTGAAGAGGAGGACTCCAGCACTCCATGGCCGATACATGTAAATAGATAAGGCAGGGGCTGATATTCAGAAACACTCCCTTTGTCTACGCCATTGCATCTCAATGAATGAATTATAGATCAATTTGCTAACTTAAAAGTGATATGCTGTTATAAGATTTATTACACAAAGGTAGTTTAGGTCACGCTTAAGACGACAAACATAATAAGCCTTCCTATACCACTTCAGTGAGATAGAGAAGACTTGTATTATTTCACGTGGCTGGAACAGCATTCATGGTGCAGAATTGCTCTGGAGTACCTTGTCAGGCTTCAAGCTGGTAGGTCTTTAGCAGTGGTGGCGGTAGTGATCCAGTCTGCACCAAGATCAATGACACCTGTTAGGATAGAAAGAAGCGAAGTATTGGGTGAGGACAGGTTTGACACAAGGGCACTCCAAAAGGCGTGGTAATTGTCTGGGTACCCACCACAGTGCTTGAACTGCCCTAAGTCACCATGTATGTGATGTACCAGATAGTCAGCAGTGAACGAAGAGTGAGGGAAGGCATGTCAGTAAGTGCTGTCTTGGCATGACATAAATGAATGGCGCGCAGGTACAGGGTGCGCCAACTGAGCCACAAATCTTTTAGGATAAACTGTTTTTTGCTCTCCAAGTCTTGATGTGGCGCAGGCAACAAGGGGAACCAGCTGGTATGACCCAGGTAATAAGAGCGTGTGCCAATTTGTTTTCGTTTACTGTTTAATGCCCCATCACTCATAAATGTGGATGAGTTTCCATGCAAGTTTTAAAGTCATTAAAAAGGTAGTGACAAAGGAGGGAATAGCAAAAACCTTGCAGGAAGCCTGACTGTCCATCCTTACGATATGTGAGATATGTGGCGTAGCATGGTTTCAAAGGATGCAGGAAGCTTCACAGCCATAATGGGTGAACCATTGTATTAGAACATGGCGCCCGTTAAGTAGGTCTACAGTAAGTGCATTAGACACCAGGTATTCGGCCCTGTCTGCCCTTCTGGTACAAGCATGTTGGGCCTGTGTTGCACGGCATGGGTAAGAAAATCCTTAGCACAACACCAGCCCTACATTCCTGGTCAGCATTGCCATAGTCGACCTGAAGTTGGCTGCCATGAGAGGTCTGACTTTAGGAACTGATACTGGCATAACATTGGCCAATGCTCAGCTACCAACATAGAGCGTGCTACAACAGCCAACCTTGCCAACACTAAGCCAATTTTAACCCTTCACTGCTAGAAAAAAGGGTCTTGCTATATAGTGATAAAGTTGGGAGTTGCTCTTCGCATGCATTACTAACAGTTAAGTAGCTGCATTTCATACCAGTAACATTAGTAACATTTAGTAACTATAAAAGGTGGCAAGCATTACTAACACAGCTGCATTATCATGTTCAGCAGCTCAGTGGGGCCTATCCAGAGCATATATAGGCACTACTTCCACGATCATAGAAAGGTAAGTTTTAGTCTAAATGCATATGCTCAAAGAGTTTAAAAATCACCACAGAACAAGAACCACAATTTTGCATTTCTAACACTGCATTCTTTTTGTTCTTTCTTTTTTCCCGAGGTGAGATACCTTAAAGCCCTGTAAAAAAATATAACAATCAATGTAACCTCGCACCGTGCAGGATGTTCAGTAAGGCTATGTACGTGTAATGACAGTCATCTTGAATCCACGTGCATTAACTATATCTTGAATAGAATGTTGTTATACCAAGAACACACTAAACTGAGATAAACAAATGATGAAGGAGAATAACGCATCCCACAATACAACAAAACAAGCTCCAACACATGTCGATTGCCCATAATATGTATGTACAGTCGCGAGCGAAAGTTAGGAGACCACGGCATCACCAAAAAAATTAAATATATTCAAGCACAGCTCTGCGGTCTTGAATTGGCTTAATACGTTGTATTAGTTGAACACGTGCACGTAGGCGTGTGCTCAATTTCAGCCAGAATGCCCAGGCTGCAAAGAAAAAAAATTAAATCGTAGCACCTTTGGTCCACAAACTTTTGCTCGTGACTGTACATACAGCCATACCTTGGTGAGCAGAGTTTGTCCCAAGGAGGTTATATAAAACTTAAGTATATAACCTGCTTCATTTGTACTGGTGGACACCTATGCATTGTGGTAAATACACAAAGTTACGACTCCTAATTTTCTATAACTTATGCTGTACACATACGTGTACCCCTAGATAGCAAATAACTGTTAATCCAACATAATGAAAGAAACTGCTATGCTTCACTAAGACTGTTGTCATGCAGCTCATTATACCACAGGCAAAATCAGGTAGTAACCTTCAGTAACCTAACCTTCATACAGCTGTGAATCTCTTGTGTTAGTATAAATAGCTAGTAAAAAGTTAATAGCCAGTGAGAGGTAGTAACTGCAGCAGTTCCAAAATGCTTGCTTCCATGCAGTTCCAAACTTTTGTTGAGATTCTGAGCCAGTGGAAAATATTAAATTTTCATTGGCTAATTATCAAAACGGGTATGCACCAGGGCAGAGAGACTGATTGATTAATCTATCAATGCTTTAATAGCAATCAAATAATTGAGGTCACAAGGGCAAAATCAGGCAAGCGTTAGCACTGCCATCGCCACAGCTTGCTCAACATATTAAAGATAAATCAAATAAATAAATGAACCGATTGAGCTTCCAACTGAGATGGTGCCTCTAGACCTCTCAAGACGAAAATCACTAATGCACTCTGCACGTTGAGCCAGATAAGGGAAAATCCAGCCTCTGACGCAGCTTCTAGAACGTAGGCATTGAACAAAGGGCCAGCAACATGTCAAGCAACTTTGCCTCCGCAGCTGGACTTATGACTGCATCCGAGAGAGTTCAATATGCTTGATATGGCCACTCACATAGTGTCGCCGATGTGGTAGTAAAGGCAACTGCTGGTTTTTAGTATGGCTCTTTTTTTAAAATTAAATGTTTATGCACATAAATTGCTAGGATTTACATTTTTTAGCTCATGCATAAAAATCTATAAATATGATTAATTGGTGGCCAGCCCCAGTATGAACAACTTTTACTGGAGCTGCTTCCTAGTGGCATTTCAGCTTTTCAATTCATAGAAGTTTTGCGCTTTATACAATTTCACAACATATGTCACTAATTTACAGCTTGAAGCACACCATGTGTTGGGTGATGCTGACTTCTGGAAGCAAAATTTGTATTTGCATCATTACCTTTAACAGCCTGCAATATTTCACTTTAGGGGCACATGGCCAATGGCCAACAGGTGGTAACAAGAGGAGAACTAGTTCATGGCTGATTTAGTTGGCCAGAATATCAAGGGAAAAAACCCAGTTACATCTGGCCATTGACAATGTCAGCAGAAGGTCAGGCTTCAGAGAATGCCCCGACATCTTTAGGTTCTATGCTGCTAATGGTGTTTCCACAGGTTTGAACTAGGGTTGGTAATATTGATGAATGATTAATTGATTTAATGTATCCCACAAAACAATTAATCTTCATCGATGTTCACCTTTCATTGAAACAGGTCATTAGACCTGTTTGATTAATCGTTTTCGAGAACAGGAGTGGCGCGAAAATTTTGAAATCGTTCTGGAAATGCGGCGCACGAGCAGTGACTGTGCAGCTGTGGTAAAGCGACTGTCGACTGTTTTTCTGAGTCCCGAGTGATGTCTATCTGAGCGCTTCTTCTCCCCCCACGCAGCACATGCCACCACGTCGCCCGAAGCCAGAAGCTTGAAATGCCTTCACAGTTCAAGGCATACTATAGCAACCCAGTCTTTCATTGTCGTGCCACTCCCACTCCACTAAAGACGTTGCACATCATGCGCGCCGGTTTGGAGCATGTATTTGATGTAACGCTGCAGTTCATGTCGATTCCAGCAAATCTATAGCGTCTGAGCATCTCTTCTCGCATGCTGGTTGTGTGGCCATTCAGAGAAGGTGTCGGTTTCACTATAGTGTAACAGAATATCGGGTAGTGTGTTCAGAGAGGATTCACGGCTGCCGCATTTGATGTCGAAAGCCACGAGATGGCGCCACCAGAGCATGGGCTGCTGCATCACGCACCGTTTACAATGCGCTACGGCGCTTTGCATACATCGCGCTTAAGAATCTGATTTTTAATTGCTAACACGTCAATGCTAACACGTCCCTGCTTCGACGGCATTGTCCAAATCATTAACTCTGGCTTCTCGGGTGGAGCCATCACAAGTTTCAAGATGAGAGCTCATTTCTTCATCAAGCTATGCATTGTCCGAGCCAGCGCCTCCTCTATTTTTCAATGCCAGCCAGATGCGGCCGATCCTATGGTTCACCATCTTCTCCAATCGCCCTTTCCTACTCTCCCCCATCGGCTAGCATTCGCGCCTGCTTTACAGTCATGGGGGAGAGTACCCTCTGGGTAGCGCCTCACGATGGAAGTCGGAGGCAGTAATCCTGACAGACGCGTGAAGCATCTACCGCATCCCCTCCGGAATGGCAGCAGTGCGCGCTCAGTGGCTCAGATGCACGCGTGATGCAGCAGTCGTACCCT
Organism: Dermacentor silvarum; assembly: GCF_013339745.2. Taxonomy (NCBI): domain Eukaryota; kingdom Metazoa; phylum Arthropoda; class Arachnida; order Ixodida; family Ixodidae; genus Dermacentor; species Dermacentor silvarum. The sequence continues at coordinate 352,047,495 of NC_051154.1, read as the reverse complement.
CTGGGTAGCATCACATCGCGGCAACTCACTGAACTAAGGCGCACCAATGGCTCCCATTGCGGAGCGAGCGATTGCACGCGCACTGAAAAAATAGAGGAGGCGCTGTCCGAGCTGACTGCTTTTGCGAAGTTATGAAATGACAAGCTGTTTACAATAATCAGAAAGTGCGTTGATGTGGGATGATTATTTGATCAACATGATTGTCTGACACTCCCGAAGAAGTTCTCTAACGGATCTCGACTCAGCCAGGATACGTTTGAGAACTTCGTGGAAATGCACAAACAGCTACGGAAATGCCCATGCAGTTCTTACAATTACGTGTCACACATAAAAAAAAAAAAACATGTACCAATGAAAACCTACTCCTCCGTACGCAGATATCACACAAACAATACATGAATATTATGTAAAGAGACTGGCTACTTCATTTCTAAAAGTCGCAGGATCAACAGTCTATTGGATATAGCAAACGCAATGAATTACAAAATGATCATATACCTAATTACTCAATTATTTAGGTATTATGAAAAGTGAAAACCAATAGTACAATTATTTTACTTATTTATTTGATAATCATAAGTTTTAGCTAATTGAGTTGTTTAAAAGTTGGATAATTGAAATTAATTAAATAATTATTTAGACGCAACCAGCTCTTTGCATTGCGGTGACAACCACTGTGTCTAAGTAAAACTGGAATACCTCAGGGAAAACCAAGCCTTCATTTTGAACAAGGAATGGTTTGAGCCACATGAACTCAAAAAAATACGGGGAATGCAGGAGATGGAAATTGAAGACGATGAGCAACACGAGAACAAGGTAAGAGCAGGAGCCAATGTTTCGACAAGTAGACTGGTCTTCTTGAAGGCCAACGTGCCCCCTTGAAGAATACAAGTGCACTTGTGCAAACGTTGGCTCCTGCTCTCGCCTTGATCTCGTGTTGCTCATCGTCATAAACTAAAAGAAATATCACAACACAAATTTCGACGTACTCGCTAGGGGCGTACAACCAGCACAAGTGACAACAGCAGGAATGAGCGACGGGTCGACGGATGTTGGCGGCGGCGCTGGTGTCGCGTGGGCTGGCATCCAAGTGCCGGACCTCTCCACACTTGCCGCCTCACGGCAGTGCATGGCGCGTACTGCCCCTGAGCACACTACCCCTTTCTAGTGCACTTTAGTTTCACCCAAACATCCCAGCCAATTGACATTTCTTCGCTCTGTAGAAAAGAGGATGTGGTTTAAAATGCTAAACAAGTATTTTCTTTTCAATTGAATTATGTGGCTTTACGTGCCAAAACCACTATTTGATTATGAGGCACGCTGTAGTGGGCGACTCGGGATTAATTTTGACCACCAGGAGCTTGGCGTTCCGGTCCCTACGGGAGCGGCCCGCTGCGTGTTGAGACACACTCTGCAGGACCTCAATACAGTTTTTCGTACCATACCATACTAGGGGATATTTAACGTGCCCCCAATACACATGACACAGGCATTTTTGCATTTTGCCACTATCGAAATGCGGCCGCCGCTGCCGGTATTTCATCCCGCGACCTCGTGCTTAGCAGCGCAACACCATAGCCGCTAAGCCACAGCAGCAGTCAATTTTCTTTTTCCTTGTGCATATTGCATTTTCTTTTTTGCATATTTCGGTTGCACTTCACCTTTCACTTTTGTCATTTTTCTTATTTCTTGTTTAACTGTACCATACAGGGATTCACTAATCCTATTTATCTTGTTTAATGCTGCTCGTCATTTTATAGCATTTATTATTTATCTTTTCAAAAGCCGCTAGTGTCAACTATAATTAGTCTTTAACAAATTCAAAATTATATGTTATTAACGTTTAAACACTTGTGTTTCAAACCTGGTTCCATCTCTCAAACGTTAAAATACGGTCCTACAAAGATAGATAACTGTGTTTCAACCTTTCTAAAAAAATGCCGGGAAAAATTTCGATTAATCGATGAAAAACCCTGCATCAAAAGCAATTAATCAATTAAAAAATTAATTGAGCATCCCTAGTTTGAACAGGAGTAAAAGCAAACCTCATAATTAGGTATAGGTGAACTTACACTTGGCAAAAATCTTTCAAGTAGATGTGTGCCAGTCTGACAACTGATACATCAAAGACAGCGAAGCTGTACAAGCAAGTTTTCACACCCTTCTGAAGTACTAGACGTCCGTTTGCTGGCTCATGACCACGCTTCAATACAGAAACTGCTGCTTCAGTTGAGCATGGTCGTGACTAGCTGTTCTTAGTGACAGCTCCCACAAAGGCTGCAATACAGAACCACGATGTCTGCTTTCAATGTCGCAGCTGTAAGAACTCCAGGCTGACTTCCAACGTGGAACCAGCATAACGCAATGTAAGAAAAAAATAATGATGAATTACTGGTTAAAAATGCCACGCTATAAGTTGTCTATTCGAATGATATATATGCAAGCTAACTTCAATTTTATAATCATTGATCATTACATTTCAAAGCAAATTCGGGGCTCCGACACCACATTGAGTTACATTTACATTTTATATCAACCACGCCATCGCATGCTGCTACACGAAAACTGATGCGGAACTTTCCTCAACAGCTTCTCTGTAAAAGTACTAACTGCAGCAGCTACTGACAGATACTTCCTGTTGCAGACTAACTTTTCGCTAGCAGCTTAATTATTACTAATGCAAGAGATTCACAGGTGCATGGAAGCTATTGGAAAAGGCAACTGCCTTGTCCTGCTTGAGGTCTGTTATGCTGCCTGATGGCAGATTCAGTGAAATATTTAGATGAAGTGTAGTTCCATTGATTGCATTGGATCAAAAGTTGTGTCCTACCTTCTGGTAGCCACATGCACAGATAGTAGGTTAAGAAATTTCCATCCATAACCATCTGTATTTACATAGATATGCAGGTACCTTGAGGTATGAGCTGTGCTTCCAAATGTATTGCTATAAATACTCACGAGTCCGCTTCTAACAGACACACTGCACAGTAGCCTGTTCGTTTGCTGTGTGATGCATTGTTTTTCATTGTTGGTTCCAGTCTATTTCTTTCTGTGCAGTGTACAGTTAACTGCAACTCTGCTTTCCTAGCATGACTGACTATAATGAACTGACAAAACAAAAAGAACGCGAAAATGTGTTCTTCGTTTTTCATTACTTGTTTTCTTTTGTGTAGTATGCTGTTCCGAATAGAAGCGACCTAATTATGGTCTTGAAAGCAGTACTAAAATTTACATTTGTTCAGTAACGGTCAGTACCACTGCCTTACCTAATGCGTTACCAACACGTTGGTAATGTAATGCTCCATAAACTGCACCGCCGCGCACCAACTGTCCTCGGTAAACTTGGTTGTTGCCACAACACGGCCGACACGCGCACGAACATACGCATGCACCTTTATCAAGTTCATCAGACGATACTGCGGTCGAACTTTGGCTACCGGCCAGTGCTACAATTCTATGCCCGAATGGGCGAAATTTTGTAGCTGTCAAGTGCTTCGAAACGATATCGACGTATTTCTGACAGCGCCTGAGTTTACTCTAAAAGGCGGCGTGGCACCGTTTTTTTCTTTTATTGAACCTCCGAAATCATAGCGTTTCAAGACGTGCAGACAACGAATGCGTGTTCACTCGTTCTTATGGTGAACTGTGATCTGCGCAAGTCCTGTTTCACGGAGCAATAAACAACATAATTTTTCGCACGCTTGACGGGGAATAGAAAATAAATAAACCTCTGAAGCAGTCATTGCAGTGCTGTTGAGCATGGCCCAAGATAGCACCGATTGAAGTAAGGACTTACCGATCATGGGCTCATAAGTTGACTCTGAAGCTTAAGCAGAGTGCCAACTGTGCTCAGCAGCGCAATCAAAACGAAGATCAACACCTAGCGTTGGTCTCCCTCGTTTGTGACGCGGTTTGGGCTAGTTTGTTTGAAAGAAATACTCGTCAACGGCGCAAAAAGGAATAGACGACGTCGACGAGCAATGGCACAAATCGAACTTATTTGTCCCTTTCTTCGCGCCGTTCATCCCATTCACGGTGTAATCCCGTTCATGTAATCGGCTGTTTGCACTGGGCCTCTTCGATTACCCGTCCTTGACAATCCCGGCCTGTCCGAAGCAGTGCTGTGCAGCTTCTCGGACAGTCCGGGACTGTCAGAGACGAAAGATCGAAGAGGTGCGGATTGTACCATCGTTTCTACAAGTACACTTAACACGACTCTAGTTCAAACCAATACAAAGTTGGTCTTTATTCTATGCCCATACCATACTAAACCATGGAGGAAGAAAATAAATTTTGATGTTTTCTTCCTTCATGCTTATGATTGTAGACATTCGTGGTAATCATGCAGTTTTTTCCTTGCTCCATGGTGGTCATGATCCTTTCACATCGCTTCACATGCTTTTACTTGCATGTTTTCAACCGCTAGGTGGTGTTAGCAGTGCGCTATTTTTTTTCTCAAAGCATTGGGGTTTAGGGACAGTGAAGGCAAAATAGACTTTAGGCGGGTAGAAATAGCCAAACGGAGGACATCTGATTGGTGGCTAAAATGAAGGCAGGGGTGAAATTTCACCCACCACAAAGTACATTAATAGTCACGGCTAGGTAGCGTATGCCACCGTCCGATTTAAAGGGTTCAGCCTCATTCATCTATTCATGGATGGCTTGCCTTTTGTCTGTGCCAGCTGGTAAATCTCAATAACGAACGAGAATCCTGTCTCATAAATAGACGCGAGGTTCCCATGACATTACAACCTTCTAGCCACTTCTGGCAGAGCAGCCGCCGGAACAGATCATTTCATATATTACGTCGATTAAAGCGCCATCATGGCGCCAGCTCTCAGTTGCTTAACCAATGCCTCCTATTTTGCTTAACTTGACCGCAACGGAATCCAAGACTGGCCAGTAGCCGTAGCCGCTCAGCGCTGTGCCAGGCCGGGCAGGATTTACGCATGTGGTAACGTGTGTGTCGGAAAGCATGTCGACAACAGAGAAAGCGCTGCAAGTTTTGCGGTATTTACCTCGTGTGAAAATATCTAATCTTCGCGACACGCCTGGCAGCAACTATGTAACCAAAGATATGCTAACAAGAGGGCCGCGGCTGCGCCCATTCTGGAAAAAAGATGGGGCAAAACACCACATGGCTTGGCCCCGCCTGGGCTTCGAAGGAGGCCAAACGCCGTTTTATCTGAAGATCCCTATGGAAAACTACAACGAGAAGCATTTCCTTCGCCGTCAGTACCCTCCGATGTCTCTGAAGCAGCTGCAGCTCTTCATCGATCTCGGACGTGTCGATGTTACGCGGCCCATAGACCTGGCTGCCCTGTGCAACACTAAGCTGTATTTCTTAGACCCCCGCGATCGCCACTTCGGCGTCCACTTGACCGCCGAAGGCATGGATGATTTCAAAGCCAAAGTAAGTGGACCGCATTCACCCGTTGTTCAAAACAAACATGCTATCACCGCTAATCTTTTCGTCGTTTTTCAGTATGGTCTTAAGGAACACTAGGAAAGCTGGCATTGCAGGGTGTGTATTCTGTAAGTGTCCACCTTGTGGATATGTCCATTTCGTCTGCTGCTGAAGTGCCAATTAGCTGGGAGCGCCTGTTTCCTGACGTGTACCCCTGCTCAGCCAATCACAACTTCAGCAGCAGACGAAATGGACGTGTCCACTAGGTGGACAGCAGTTGGAGGGGTATTCTGTAAGCATTGCTGACTTTTTTTTTTTCATATTCAGTTTTATTTTCAACGATATTGTTAGGGGCCACCCAGGATAAAAGCTCTTACAAACAGCTTTCGAGTGCCTGGGGGTTCTTTTTGACAGCATTAGACTCTTACCGTAGGAATGTATTACACAGACAATTGTGTAACTAATGAAATATAGCCTAAGACGCAAAGCAGATTACAAAACAATGATACAGATACCAAAATACCAAATGTGTACAATAACAGAATATAGGCGTGTTTGGCATAATGTTGCTTAACAGCAGATATACAGTATTTACATGAGGATATCTCGAAACGCCATATCCGCTGAGAATTGGCATGTACAAACCTGCAAGCAGTTATGAATACTTGCAGAACGCAGGGAGTAAGGCATCATTTTTCACCACATGTGTAGGATATTCGGCATACAGTTCACTACTGCTACTTCTTTAAGGATATGACGTCCCTAAATCACAAAAGACCCGGACGTGACTCCTCCTTCCTTAGGAAATGGATAATAATTTCGAAAACATGATTAAAGCCTGTTAACTCTTCACTTGTCCAACAGCTTATATTGACTTTAGTGCAAAACTTCAGAGGCACAGCTGTCACACAAGCTACCCACTCATTGGATGTGATAGGCATCAGCGATTTTCCCTGGTCACTGTCATCATGGTTACGCCAAATTGCATCCATCTCTGACTATTTCGGAGTGCACTTGCACTCTTTACAATGCATGGCAAGATTGAAGCCAGCAAAAGGTTTCAAACTGTTGCTGTGCTTGCGCAGCCGAGTGACATCTCAACACCTCATTCTATGTACCTTTTCTGAAATTAACCAATACCAACTCGCCGAGCTTGTTACCATTCTCAACATTGGGGCCCTGAATGGGTTCATCAGGCTCTCAAATAAAAATTGTGATTGCCAATGTGTCGGCTTATAATATTATGACCAAAATTCTGGCTTCTTCAATTCGTCATCTAATACCCGTCAGATAACTCATCATCACAATGAGCGTCCTCTGGTGCCAATGACGATTAAACTTGTGCATTTCTGGCAATTCTTGTAAAAAGTTGCCTAAAAAACTTTTGGAAAAAAATAGTTCGAAATATGCAGGCCTTGAAAAAATTCCGCTCTCCTAAAAATTTCTCGAAATTTGGCACGGCACTTAAGGGGTTAAGTCAAATGAGGTATTTTGATCACACCAAGAACTCGTGTTGGAGAGAGAGGAGCGAACAAACTCTGTTCAAATAATCTAGAAGTACTAGACAACTCTCGTGTTAATGCACAATGTTGTGTCCCAGGAGGTGGTACATAACCATGTCTGCATAATATAAAAAAAGGTTTGAGAGGAGTTTAACCACTTGTAACTCTTTTAATATAGTGTACTGGCATAAAATTCATGTGAGATAGCTTATGAGGTACTATGTCTGGGCTTTTAGGTATGAGAAAAATAGTTTTGGGGACTCTTTATAACGGTCCATGTAGCTCACAGTGCACATTAATTCACTGTTTAAATGCCCTTTCTTGTTTTTGTTCGCTAATATTTGATGGACTACACATGGGCAGCTGTGTATCTTGTATTTTGTTTTGTTATTGCAATGGCCAGTTTGACCATAGAGGTCGACTATTGATTGCCCATTCAAAAGATTACAACCACGTCACCATTGTTAGTCAACTAAAAAGCCATGTGGTTAGCTTTTGTGCTGAGGTGAACTAAAGCGCACCCAGCCAAATCAAATACATTTTGAAGTGAGAAGTAGAGACAGAAGTAATCAATGTGGAGAAAGAATTCTAGCTAAAGAGTATTGGTGATTTTGAGTCTGTAAATAAATTTCACTTCACCCTCCTCGCATCTCATCCTCAAAGCCCTTAAATTGTCCTTGAGTGAGAAGAACCAGGGGAACTGTGGGGCATGCTTGACACAGTGTACAAGGGCTTATTAACCAGTTATTTGCTTTTAGGATCATGCACTGCGTGGTACCCGCAGTTTGATATATGTGCCAGTTCGGCTTCCATGATTAGGAGTGGTGCCGACAAACACTCCCAAGGCAGGGAGATACATGTGAAAGAATGTGGATGGAGGAGCACTTGCCACCTTAGCTCTGTTGGCAGAGCGCACCATTTGTGTTATGTGAAGGTTGTGGGCACTGCTCCCACTGGTGGCAAGCTGCCTTCCCTTCCATTTTTTCTCCCCCCATTTATTTTACTACAAATGTGACGTTTATTGCAAATTTAACCCTAATGCATGAATAATAATACATTTCATTAAAAAAAAAGGTCATTTTCCTAATGCTTTCCTTGACCTTACATGGTTGTTGAATGGCCCTTGAATCGATAGTCAAATATGCTGTTCTAATTGTTATACACACACTCTTAGGGTGAACAGCTTATAACCAAGGCTCTGAGGTGAGCATCCACCACAAGGTGTAATTATTTCGTGCTGAATATGCCTTGCTCACGCAGTTGGTAACCACCAGAAAGTGTGGTCACTCTCACCATAGCATTAGGAGCATTTGTCTTGTTAAATAGTACAAAGGAGTAATCACACTTTCTTAGGTAAATTTAGTTCCACTTACTTTGTGCCTGTGAACTCTTAATCAGCCATTTTATTATTGTTTTTTAACTTTCACAATTTTTTTCTGTGAAACTATGCTTGGGAGGGAGATTTTGTTCTGGGGGGCGGGGGGCAGTTTTAGATTAACTTGAAGATTTGATGTGTATGATCAAGTAAATGAAAAAAAGACAGGGACGTGACAGAGACACAGGACAGCACTATGTCACGTCCTGTCTTTTTTTGAATTGCGCTATAGGTTTAGCCAATATGAGGAAACCGTACCAACTAGCCCAAGAATCAGCCTTGTTGATCAAGTAAAGTTGTTGCTCCTTCCCTTCTGAGTGCACCAGTAAGTTTGGCCTCCTTGAATTTCATCGTCTGCTTAACACAATCTGAAGTAGGAATCAAACTTCGAAGTTCACTGCATTTTTTTTAAACAGCCTGCATATCCTTACGAAACCTTAGGTTCACATTGGTGGCATGTTCAAATTTGTGTGAGAAGCACTCATCAAACTTAGGGGATGGATTGGGATAACTGACAATGCATCCTTGTTTAAGCATTTTCTCTCAGTTAACCCAAATTCTTCACTGATGGCCTCAGAGTTAGATGTTCTTTGTATCTTTTCTTTTTGCTGTACTATTGCCTAACAATGCCATACATTATTAGGTCAGGCTGAGTAAACCTGCACAGGCTACTTTCATTCTTTAATTCCCCCGCAACGCAGTTGCATGCACTGTGCTGTAGTGATTGGTTACAGTGCAGCAGTTTAGTTGTTTGCTGTTTATTTCATTTCTTGAACAGCTATGTCTCATCATTGTTCCTTGGCACACATTGTGGTATCTACTTCATCAACCTTCAAATCTGCTAAATGAGAACAAAGCAGTGTTTACATCTAAGAACTTGCACTTAGGTTATCTGTTTTGTCTCTGTTCCAGATGTTTAGATGTGTACTATGACTAACTGAATGTTAGTAACACCTAGCACTTCCGTGCCATCTGCCACCAGAATGTGGCACCAAGACTGTGTCACTTAAGTTTTTTTTCTTTTGCAGGTCAAGGTGCAATGGTGACTGTGCTCCAAATTTCACGCATTGCTCTTTGTTTCTGTGCAGGTGAACATTGAGGTTCAGCATGCCAGAGAGCCTGTAATTGCTGCCATTGAGCGCAACGGAGGCACCATCACCACAGCCTACTTTGACATACACAGTGTCACAGCCCTCATGAATCCTGAGAAGTTCTTCAAAGAGGGTCGCCCCATCCCAAAGCGCCAACTGCCGCCAGAGGATGCCATTCGTTATTACAGTGACCCAGAATTTCGTGGCTACCTTGCCGATCCGCAGGAGGTGGCCAAACACCGGTTTCTCCTGGCGCAGAAGTATGGCTACGAGCTGCCGGACCTGGCGAAAGATCCTGATCGTGAGATGTTGCAAGAGCGAAAGGACCCGCGTCAGGTTTTCTATGGACTTCAGCCGGGCTGGGTCGTAAACCTGAGAGATAAGGTTATTCTAAGGCCAACCGACCCAGAGTACAAGGAATACTACAATATCTGAGTGCTAAGTGTAGTGCATTATGGCTTTTTAAGTGCTGCCCAGGCACAAAAATTTGTGAGCCATGTGTAGAGGTGCCTATTCATTGTCACTTTCATATCAAATGATTATTGCAGTTAAGTCATATGCCTTAGATGATCTTTTTTTTTCCTTTTAATAAGTCTAAAAAAATCTAAGATACATGGTTGCATCTCTAGAAAGCCTTTGCCTGAACCTGTTGAGTTCAGTATAAAATGGTGTCATACTTTTCTGTGTGTATTAGCTGGTCTCATTGTTAAAGTCGACAAAGGCAGCGATGGGGGCTTGTTGGTGAATCATCATTAACATTTTTGATACATCATGAAACGTAACATGGACACAAGAAGTGTTACGTTTCGCGCTGCATCAAAAGTGTTCGTCATGATTAAAGTTTGTAATTTCACGCAAGTTTTCGTCTGCCAGGCTACTGTTGGTAACGCCACAAAAAACTCGATAATGTCAAGTGCAGTAGTTCTAATAAAGCATTAATTGCTATTTTTGTTTCATTTTTGTTCTGTGATTTGCACAAAGATGGAATGCAATTCATTTGGAAGTTGTCCAGTATGGAATAAGTTTCTTTAGTAGCTTCCTTCTTAAGGTACACATTACTTTCATCACCATGCCTCTCATGCCTATTTTTATCAAGCTCCATTGACTGAAATAGCTTTTAACCTGGTTACTTATGTTTCGCTGTTGGCGAATTTAATGCTTTTATTAGAAAACAGTTCTCGTCTTCTTTATGCTGATATGTTTTCATTTGTAGTTACTGAAATTAGCTTATCTGTTCATTACTGCTTTTCTTTTACACTTTATGAACAAGCTGAACACGGTAAAAACTAGTGTTAAAAGAACACAGTTTTGACCATCACCACTGAACAGGAGCTTCAGACAGCTCCTTATCGCACTACCGGGGATGTTGCTTTGAGCAGATCTATTCTGAATTTTCTTCAAGTCTGATGGGATGTGCCACAGCAAGACGGCAAAACAATCACACTAATGGGCGGTGCCCCTACATTACATTGAGATGAACGAGAATGTATTTAACTTTGTATGTTAAAGCTCACTTGGGGTAAAGTACTACATGGTGCAAGAAGTGTTTGCTCCGAGAGTGTTTCACAGTAATCATACTTACCCTTAGAACAGTCTATAATTTTTATTCACAACCGAGTGCGCGAGTTTTGCATGTTGTGTGTTTTTATAAGTGCTATATTTTGCATATTTGCACCATATTCGTCAAGGTTAAGGTGCTGAATGCTTCTTGTTCAAAATTGAGCTATTAAGATTGCCATGATGCCCTGCATAGAATGCACAGGACAACATCGCTCAATTATTTTGCTCTTGCAGCTACTTGGCATACCATTGAATGGCCCTAATGCCCACTCGTAGGAAATCGTGCCTAGAACTACTAGCTGGTCTTGTACAATGGACAAGCAACACCTGCGAATCCCACACTAGGAAGTTGCTTTTAAGTTACCTGCGAGAAACGGGTCCCTGTGATATACTGTGCTCAGTTTTGAGTGTGTATGTTGTTCAATGTAGTCTGCCCTGTATATCATTCCACCTGTCATATGTCATGACATGTGGAATGATGTGGCACAGACACGGACTATTGCTGCTGCAGAGCCATTTCATATCTGTAAGAGTACTATGCTGTTGTCTCTGCGAAGTGGTTGCAATCCACGGAGAACACAAGAGAATTTGTCCTGGTACAGGAAGGAAATAGTAAATCCTGATGTGAAGCTTGAACTGCCACCTTTGTTTGAGAACTAGGGGCCATATTCAAGCTCGACCATTGGACAGTGACGACGTGGGAATTCAGGCGTGAACTTGTGTGTTATCAGAACTGACGTTGCTTATGCATTTTTGTATGGGCAGTATTTGTAATGTCTGATAATTCCCAATGAATATGGTGTTCGGCTGCTGAGCACGAGGTCACGGGATCGAATCTCTGCCACGGCGGAGATATTTCGATGGAGGCGAAATGCGGAAAACACTCGTGAACTTAGATTTAGGTACACATTAAAGAAGCCCAGGTGGTCAAAATTAATCTGGAGTCCCCCACTACGGCGTGCCTCTTAATCAGGTGGTTGTTTTGGCACGTAAAACCCCATAATTTAATTCCCAATGAAATGACATTAATCGCCCAGGAGTGGGACTGCTGTGCCTGAGCCAAAGAATAATGACTAGCTGCGCCAGATGTGTAAAAGTGCCTCAAATTGCACTCGTGCTGCTACAAAACCTGTAGTGCGACAACCAAGGGTTCATGTCCAGGCCAGTTTTAGTAAAAGTGGCAACCACATAAATGTTCTGGGTTTTGTTAGTTTCATCCTCAGCATATCAGGAGTTGCTATACTCAACTCTTGTGCCATTCCAGCCTGCGATTCACTGCATTCTTGTGTGACAATACCCGAAAATGTACTGCACTCTGTGTCCGTGAACCATGTACACCTTTCGTCAAGGACCTATCAATTGCATACCTTCATACTTATCCAATGAGAGACCAATGAACACACAACGAACATACAGGGTGTCCCAACTATCATGCACCAAGATTTTAAAATATGCGAATGCCACGTAGCTGGACAGAACCAAGGTGGTGGTGTTTGCTGCCGCTTGGAGATACTCAAATTATTTTTTGCATTCTGCCCGATTACATAATTAGTCTTTAATTAGTTAATCATCTCAAATATTATAATTAGATGAGAAGTGTAGAGGAGAAAATTGTAGAGCAACATGAAAAACTCCCGATACAGCTTTCTGCTGCTCAATACGTGCTTCATAAAAGTTTTTGAGCGTGAAAGAAGAGAACGAGAAAACAACTTTATTTGACCCGTTTTACAAAAGAGGGGGGTCAAAGACGCTCCTGCCCCCGTCACCTAAGAGACGGCTGAGATATCTTGTATCTTGGCGGCTCTCTCGGCCAGTCGGGTTGCCCAATCTTGCTCGTGGTGGTCTAAGGTGAGCAGCAGGGAGCCCGCGATTAAACGCAAAGTGCGACTGCCTCTCCTGGGGTACGGCACACCGTGCTGGCGACGTTGCAGCGTGACGTCACCGGCGCGCGTGCAGTGACCCTGATTGGCAAAACACAGACACCGCCGGCTTTCTGTGTGGTGCGTTTGCACAGTGCTTAGTGCTGGTGGGGGCCACATGGACGTGTGTTTCCCTGTTTTTTTTTTAATGCGAACCTTCACAATTCTCTTGTCAGCCAGATTGGCAGTATTGTGTGTCGAATAACTGCTTGATGGCCTTTTTTTTACTTGTGAACATGAACCACATGGTGATCTGTGATGGCTTATGCGATGAAGAATGTAGGCTTTTCCATGGAAGTGTGTCCCGTTTTTTGTTATGTGGTAGAGTGCGCGGCGAAAAATTTGGAGGATGCTTAAGCTTTGAATTTCAGAGTAGAACGCGATGGCATTCAAAGATCCCTGACTGCTTCTCACACTTCCTGGCAACTGCAGCTTATGTAGCCATAATGATTTCCAGGAAACACTGGTGGCGAACGCTATGCACGAAGGCGTGCTTTCTAGTAGAAATGTGGCCTCTTGCGTGGCCCGATCTTTTGTTATTGTTTCGCACTTTTCATATTTCAGTCTGAGAAGATTTAGCATAAAAGGCATGCGCTGTCGGTGTTGTGTTTCATGGTATTTGTTAGTGGGCTCTCATTCCAGAAATTTGGAAGAATAAACTTGTTAAGGGAATGTAAGACAAGGTATGAGCAACTTTAGTGATAGAACTTTAGTGTGATATAGAATATATACGGCAATTTTCGCTCACGGGACGCCAATGCTGGCTACGGCGCCGACACCAGATTTTCTGTGACACGGGGCCCTTAACGCTATTGCGTTTAAACAATGACAATCATCTTTGTGTAGAAAGAGGGACCAAATTATTTGTGTTTGTATGTGCGTATTTGTGTAGTGTACTACCCGATTAGCACTACCTCTCGCTTGCAAGACTGGGCACGTGTTGCGTGTAATAAGGCCAGTCGTAGCACCTTTAACTTTAGCACTCGTAATTTTTGAGCAGGTGAGAATGAATGAGACGTGATGATTGGCGAGCGCATTTATTTCGAGGCCATCTGCGCTGTGTGCAGAAAAAAAAGAAAAAACCTTCGTTTGACTATAATCTATGCATTAAAAGGTATGGCTATAAATTCTTTGCATGTTTTGACCACTGCCGAAGCTGCGTGTATATATTTCACCACAGGGAATGCACAAACGGCAAACCACTGAAGTTACCTTGTTTTAACGCAGATGTCATTGGTCTTAAGTGAAGGAGGAGGAGGAACAAACTTTTATTGAAACCAGCAGTTTAGTTGGCTGGGCCTTGGCCTCCTACGTGGGGACATCGAGGTCTTGCCTCTTTGCCGCCTCGCAGGCTTGCTGGGTAGCCCAGAGTTGGTTGTCGAGGTGGGAGCTGTGCAGGGCGGCGTTCCATCTCGACGAGAGGGTGACAGTATTAATTGTCGAATATTGGTCTTTACATTCCCATAGCATGTGGGGAAGCGATGCTGCCTGAGTCTTACAGATCTTGCAGGTGTTACTAGGGTAGGTGTCTGGGTAGATGCTGTGGTAACATGTTAGTGAGAGGTACGTGTTTGTAACAGGCGAAGGGTGGTTGGCTTTGCTCTGTTTAGCTTGTGATGAGGGATGGGGAAGGCTCTTCTTTCGAGATAGAAGGATTTGTAAGGTCGTTGTAGCTGGTGAGGTGATCGCATTCCGCGGGTGCACCTGCACTGTCTCCGGCACGGTTGACAAGGCCTCGTGTTACGGAGTGAGCGACCTCATTGAGGTTGGTGAGGTGCAGATGTACGTCGCCGGCGTGCGCTGGGAACCAGACGAGAGTGATTTGGTTTTCAGGTTGAGGGGCTTGGTGTAGGATGTGTAGTGCTTGTTTTGAAATACAACCTTTGATGTAATTGCTGATTGCCGTGTGGGAATCGCTCACGATGGTGTGGCAGTCCGGATCGAGAGTGGCCAGGCGATGGCCACTTCCTCGGCGTTTTGGGTTACGACGCTGGTGGCATGTTTGAGCTAGCCGCCTACTGTGGTAGCCACCGCGAAGCGGTGCCCGTCTTGATATTCAGCTGTGTCGACGAAGGTGACGCTCGTGGTGTCACCATAGGCTTTAATGAGGGAGGCAGCCCTTGCCCTCCGACGTTCATTATTGTAGTCCGGGTGCATGTTGTTATACTTACTTACCTTTATGGCTCGAACTTTATGCTGTGATGATGCACATAAACATGCGAAAGTTGGGTCTTTTAAAGTTGAGAGCAGCAAAGGGAGGCAGCAGACACTTCGGATGCATCAGGCACATGGAAGTTACTGCATAACAAATTGTGTTTTTATGTACGCTTTTTCTTTGTACATGCGTGACCATGGATAATAATTAAAATTAAGTTATGGTATTTAACAGCCCTAAGTTGCACACCGGCTTATGGGGGACACTGTAAGGAAAGGCTCTGGATTGATTTTGACCACCTGGGGTTTCTCACCGTGCTCCTAAAGCATAGTAACAAGTGTTTTTGCATTCCTCCCTAATCTGAATTTAGGCGCCGCCACTGGGTACAGCTCCACTGAGCCGCCGTGATGGGTATGGCTGATAGTTGTAGATGAAGTTCATTTTGTATATCGTTTAGCACTACAGTGTAAATGGGGCGCATATTAGTACCTTCACAACAATCCATTACAAGTTTTTGTCATTTCAGCACCGTGAAAATGTGCATCAAATGTTCGCTTTCGAAGGGTAATAAATTGTTGTGGCTATTTGATCTACCGAAGAGGCACATGCTTACAAAATCACTACATGTTGACTTCAGGGAACCTTGCACTCGACAACAATGCTACGTTCTTGTGCTGGTAAAATCGGGACGATTACAGTACTTTCTATGCGTAATCATACCTGCCAACTCTTCCGAATTTTCCGTAAAATGTACGAATTTGGACCCGTCTTACGATTTTACGAATGTCGGCTCAATTTTTACGGAAAAGTGGTTATATTCGCGAAATAGTTTTTAAAATTTTTAATAAGTTCACACCGTTGCTGGTGAGTAGGGGCGCCACTTACGTAGGGGCGCATAGAGATGGAGGTATGCGCCGTAATCTTTATTGTCTGTATTGTCTGCGGATTAAGGAGATTTTTCAATCTGTGACGTTGCCTTCGTCATCGGATTGTTGGACTACCTGACGACGGCTGGAAGTCACTGGTTGTCGTTACTCTCAACATAGAGGGCCACCTGTACGTAAGTGGCGCCCCCAGAGACGACGGCGATTTCGGGTCGATGCGGCAAGCACAGTTTCGGTATGGGAGGCTGTGGCTAGTCGTCTTGCCTGTCACCTTCGCTAGGCTTTTTTCGCGAGTACAGTAAAAGCTCGTTAATTCGGACACGTCCTTTGGTCCCGGCAGGCGTTTGCATTATTTAATGCAATGAAACTCTCGTTAATTCGGACGTATTTGGCCGCACATCGGTTAATTCGGACAACTCTTGATGCTCGGCGAGCGCGGAGCGCCGCAAATGTGCGACGCAAACGAGCTATAACTAGAGTGTACTCTACCATAACGGCATTAGCGTCCACCGAAACGAAGCGACGGAGTTCAAATCGTACGGGAATGACAGCAACGCCAGGACGCTTCGTGCCTATTTGAGCCTTTCAAGCTTTTATTCTTGCGTTTGCCGGCGCGCATAGCACCGCGTTGGCCGCGTGCCTTCAAAACTGCGTAGTCGCCATCCGTGATCGCGTTGATAGCGGCCGCGGTTTCATCCGCAGCGGTTGCGGCAAAAAGTAGTTTCGTTTTCACTAGTACACTCTAGTTTTCACTCAGTGTCCGTGCCGTCAGGGAATGGAATACGAACTCCTTGAAAAGACAAAAAAGAAAGAAATTTGAGCCATTCCACGCCGCCGCGCGTTGTTTTCCATCCTTCTCCGCATCGCCAGCCTCGCGCGCCTCTGTCCCGTTGCCCTTCCGCCCCTCCGAACACGAATGGTCCGCGCCCATAGCTCTAAGCCACGCCACCCTCCGAAACATGAATGGACCGCGCCAAAACAACGTTAGCGTCCACCGAAACGAAGCGACGGAGTACTGGGGCCGTATTCTGAAACGTTCGCCTAGGCGAAATTTCTTTTTTCGCTTTCAGGCGTGCGCTGATTGGCTATTTTAGCAAAATTGGATGAGCTGATTGGGTGGTTGAGCCCGACGTCATTCAATTTTGTTCAACCAGCCAATCAGCGCGCACGCTGATTTCGCCTAGGCGAAATTTCGCCTAGGCGAACGTTTCAGAATACGGCCCCTGGAATGACAACAACGCCGGAAGGCTTCGTGCCTATTTGTTCCTATTCGTGCCTAGCTTGCGTTTACCGCCGCACATAGCACCGCGTTGGCCGCGTGCCTTCATGACTGCGTAGTTACCAACCATGATCGTCTTAATAGCTGCCGCGATTCCGTTAGCTGCGGTTGTGGCAAACAGTAGTTTCGTTTTGACTCGGTACGCACGTCGGCCGCGTGCCTTCATAACTCGGTAGTCGCCATGCATGATCGCGTCGATATCGACAGCGGTTTCGTCCGCAGTTGCAGCAAACGGTAGTTTCGGTTTGACTATGCGTGCGTAGGCCGCGCGCCTTCAGAACCGCAAGGTCGCCGTGCATGATCACGTTGACAGCGGTTGCGGTAAGCAATAGTTTCGTTTTTACTCAGTGTAACGCTGTCGAGGATGAAGAGAGAGAGATTGCGGTTGTGAAGAGGAAGAGGCGCACCGTCTACATCGCGGGATATAATAAACGGGATGTGCGCGCGCGCTAGTGAAAAGCCCGTCTCAGATGAAGACGCGCGCCGCGGCCGCAATGTGAAGGAAGTCGCGAAACCTTCGCCGCGGCGAGCTCTAATCAGTCGCGAGATGACGAGAATTGCAGCTTCCGCATTGCGTTTATGCAAAATAGAAACAGAATTTGCTGATTCATACTGCAAATAAGAGCGTGTTGACGTAGTAAGCATTTGTTTATTGTTTTCTTGATACCCTCGATAATTCGACATTCGGTTAATTCGGACATTTGTTTCGGTCCCGTGAAATCCGAATTAACGAACTTTTACTGTATGACCTGTTTTGTGGGCCTCGCTTTTTTGTGCGACGTGCTGCTGCATCGGGCGCAGTGCGACTCCGGCACTCCGGTGTTTTGTAGCCGCAGAGGCTGCGAAGTGTGATGGCGTGCTCGAAGCCTCGTCAGTACTAGATACTATCAGTACTTCCAAGTGTGTTTGAAGTCGTACTCCTCGGCAGAATTCCCGTGCACCCCCCCCCCCCCCCCCCCGGTCGCGAGTTTACGAATTTGAAAGTCTTGAGGTTGGCAGGTATGTGCGTAATTCACAGATGCTGTCACTTCAAAAAAATAGAAATATGCCGGAATTATGATTGTGGCAGTTGATATACAAGCACCGTTCTTATGCAGAGCGAACAGGTCACATGAATGTTTTTTGCCAACCAGCGCCCACTTCGGAGGTGCGGCAGATGGGAGGGGCATTCGCAGTTATGTCATGCTGTTTGCAAACAGGGAGAGGTCCAGTTTGCATCTATTTGTGGGCTTCTTTCACGCTCGCAAAAACACTTTTATGTAGCACGTATTGAGCAAAGAAAGCTGTATTGGGAGTTTTTCATGTTGCTCTACAATTTTCTCGACACTTTTCATCTAATTATGTAATTAGGTGGAATGCAAAAAATAATCTGAATATCGCCAAGCAACGGTTAACGACAGTACCTTGGTTCTGTTCAGCTATGTGGCATTTGCATATTTTTAAATCTTGGTGCATGATAGTTAGGACACCCTGCATAACATAAGGCACACATACAATCTGCGAATCCTGCCAGCAGGGCCGACAGACCAAATGAGACGCTCTGCTGTTGGCTCTGTCACCTGGCATTGGGAAATAGCTTTGCTCTTTTAGAAATGACTTTTTATGCGGTGACGGTTAATGCTTGTTCAAATCATTCAATATTCATTTAACTTGTGTACGATTGTTTCTCTTGCATTGTTGTGAATGCATGGAGTGGGGATGTGTGTATGCATTGTAAAATGCAAACAAGCTTTGAGAGGGTTGTGTCTCACTTGCAAGGAACATTGTGGCAGCATACAAGCCATTCTATTGAAGTCTGATGACATACAGTTCCAAGTCATTTGAAAAGCCGTTTATGATCTACTACTCAGCACTGATAAATCTAAGGGATTGTACCAACCTGGTCTACAGGAACTCGTGCTTTGATTGAAGTTAAAGCATAGTTAATGCATTGAAGTCAGTTTTTGATAACCGTTGGGTGGTTTTTAAAGATACCCGAGAGTTAATCCTAAAGAAAAGAAAGAACCACTGCAAAAAAGTGTTTGTGCGGCCCAATGTGGCTGCACAACTGACGACCGAGTAGGCCAGCGTGAATGCCAAAACGCTGCGATGCCCTGCTCCCACGTGACCACCTTCTGCATCACGACGTTGCGACACAAGGTGTTTCAAAATAGTGCAACCATGACTTTCAAATATCTTCGGTTTTGTGGTGTGGAGGGTGCAGCACCAGCATGCTACATTCTATGTCGGGCCCTTCATGGTCATTTGTGAAAAATATTGGTTGTCTTGAAGGCCAACAGCAACGAAATTTTGGGCTGTGTCAAAGCCTAGATTCAGATGGTGTAGTAGATATGGAGCAGCCTCCTCCGTGCAAAATTTTACATTTGAAGTAAAAGTGGATGTGTCACAGAAACCTTGTAAAAGTTAAGATTTTTGGTACCAAAACTGGAAAAAAACACCTCTATTGCCACTTGCCGGAAGTGATGCTTGACTCGGAACAGGTGACTCCTTGACATGACCTCTGAGGTCAGGCGCTGCCTGCGGCATGCTGAAAAATCTTTGAGGCGAAGTGCTGGGACTTTCGTCATGTCTGCTAACCACTAGGAGGCATGCGTTGTCTGCTTTGGTGCTATATAAAGGCTGCTAAAGAAAATTAGGCCATTACCAGCCCTGCAGCTGTGCAAAGATAGCTTGAGTAGTACTACAACTACTACTCATTTGTTACCAAATTTACGAAAGTCAAATTTTTTTGCAGTTGGCATTTAATGAAGACTGCCACTTGGAACTACTACTCCATAGGCATAGAAAGGCTGCAGTTTGTCATGCAATTCTGCTTCGTTGAAATTTCGATAATGTTACTGAGTTTAAGTCGCAATCTCGTGGCCCTGAAGCAATCGTCAACCGTTTTTGTGATCAAAATCGCATAAAACTGGCATCCAGATCGGCATAGCAAAAACAAGGTCACAATACTCATTTGCTCTTTCGAGATATATATATATATGTACTGAAGGCGAATGACAGGCACTTTGATGTCTGGGAAAAGAAGACAATGATCGGTGGTTGTTGTTGACGCTCTAGCTTGAGCTCGCCAGTAGCCAGACCGGCCTTTCGAATAGCCTTCTGCAACGCAGCGCCCAGGCCTGCTTGAAGACCAACGCCCCCATTTTAAGGGGTGGAGGTGCTTTATAGAAACTTTATTTGGCATGAACAGATTTTAAGGAGGTGGTGGTCGGAGCCCCTCAGTCCAGGGCCTCACTGGCTGCTGCCGCCTGCCTGACCTCGCTAATTAAGGACTTTTGTCTTGCCAAGTCGGAATGGGCGAGCTGTGCCTCCCACTGCTCCATTGTGTTATTGCTATTTGGCCTATGAGGGTGCTTAGTTCACTCCCAGGTTACATGTATTAGGGTGGCTATGCCACCGCACCAAGGCCAGTTGGCCCTATAGTGAGTGGGATACATGGCATTTAGCATTTTTAGTTGGAGGAATACCCCGGTTTGCATCTTGCGCCAATCGGCGGCCTCTTCTCTGCTAAGTTGTGGGTGAGGCGGTGGGTATTTCCCCACGGTGGGATGCCGCGTTAATGAGCAAGGATATCTTTCACATTTAAATTGATGGGATTTTGTGAGGGATAGTGTTAGAAGTCTGGGTTAGAAGAGGACGCCGTTGCTTGGTTAGTAAACCCTTGAGCTAGCGCGTTAGCCTGTTCGTTCCCCTGTACCCCGCATCTCCTGAGCACCATAGTAGGCTATGACGGTGGTTGAACGATTTGGGGATTATCGCGAGGCTAGCCGCAGAAACGTGCCCCTTGAGAAACATGTGACATGTCTCCCGGCAGTTCGTGACCACGACCGAGTCCCTTTGTGAACACTCCGTGTGAGCGAGGGCGATCGCCACTGCTAACACATTGGCCGAGGTGGTGGATCCCACTGTGGCCGACGTGGTTATTTGCTGCTGGCAGATCGCGTTCACGACTGCCAGGGCGTACCTCCTTTTGTAGCGCTGCCGAGTCGCCTCTGCATATGCAGCTGCGTCCGTGTAGTACGTATTGTACCTATTGTTATTGGAGTACATCGATTGAATATGTTATGCGCGTGCTTTGTGCCTTTCCTTGTTGTACTCCGGATGTATGTTCTTGGGAATTGGAGCTATTGTAATTTTGGATCTCACCGAAGGAGGGAGAGGTACGGCCTGTTCGATGAGGTAAGGGGGGTATGCTGGGATATTGAGTTGAGCTAATGTTGCCCTACCAGTTTTTTAAGAAGCTGAGGCATTCCCTCTGTCACATCAGAGTGGCCTGCCTCAGTTGTTCAAAACTATTGTGTACTCGCAAAGCTAGCATGCTCTCCTTGGAGGTAGATTTAGGCAGGCTCAGAGCCACTTTGAAAGCAGTTAGAATTATCGTGTTGGCCTGCCTTTCCTCTTCCCTGTTCAAGATTTGGTAAGGAAATTAAGCCATACATTATTTGACTAATCACTAAGGCCTGTACGAGCCTCACGTTATCATCTTCTCGCATTCTCACCTTTCAATATGTCACTCGACGTATCTTTGGACTATGTTGTTGGACGCGGATTTGAGGGTTTTGAGTGTCTGTACTGCTTTCCTGTCGCTCTGAAGCCACAAACCCAGGACTTGCATCGTGGGTACCTCTCAGACCGTTTGGCCCTCAACCACAATGTTTATTGACCCTCTGGATTTACACAGATACACATCAGGATGCACATCATGATGCATGGGATGCATGGGATACACATCAGGATGTGTATCCTGATGACCTAGGATTTTTTGAGTACGCATTTCAGCCCACTCCCTTGGGGAAAATTTTTCCACCACTAATGCCGCGGTTTGGAGCATATATTCTTTATCCCCTAGGTTCCGGAACCCCTTGCTCGCCGACAGCGTGATGTTGTCCGTGTAGAGCGTGTAACCTTGGTCGAGTATCCGATCCAGATCACGCGCGAGGTGACATCGCCATGTTGAAGAGCGGAGGATATATTGTTGCCCCTTGAGGTGTTCCTTTGCTAGGCATTTTAAATATCTCCAAAGTGATTTGGCCAATACTGATGCTTGCCTCGCATTTGAAAAAAAACGCCCTTATGTAATTGAAGGTGTGCTCACCACAACCTGCAAGTTCAAGTTCCTCGAGTATTGCGACGTGAGAGACGTTGAAGGCTCCTTTGAGGTCTAGTGCTAGGGCTAGTCTCTCGTCACCATACAGTATCTTAGTTATAATTTCGTCCTTAAGTAGGAGGAATGTGTCTTGGCACGATAAACCCATGCGAAATCCTATCATGGAGTCTGGGAACCAGCTCCACTCTTCCAGGTATCGCTGCAGTCTGCTGTGGATCGCTTTCTCATAGAGCTTACCCAGGCAGGACGTGAGCAATACCGGCCAGAGTGTATCGATCGAGGGATTCTTTTTTGGTTTGGGGATCATGATTATTTTAGCCAAATTCCATTCTTGGTGCAAGTCTCCCGGTGAAGCCCATGCGAACTCCTGTATCTAGCAAAGTTTGTTACTAGTGTGCTTGTCTTTAGCAGCAGGTGTTTCTAAAAAAGCTTTTTTGCCTTTCAAGGTGCTCGAGGGACTTATCATTTCTGTGGTAGCTGCAGGTACTTGTCTGCTGCATACCTGTGTGCGAGTGCATGCACATGTTTGTGTGTTAGACACATCCATGCCAGTGCGTCAACTTCAGTAGGAATTCAAGCAGAGTAGAGCTGTGGACCAGGTGCCATAGTTTCCATGTGCCTTGTTACTCGCATGTGCTAAGCATTTCTTCCTGCTTGAACCAGGTACACCACAAGCTGCATTTGTTCTGAAAGTACTGAAGCACAGCAGGCAGACTTGGAGCGCATTTATTTATTTGCATATAGTGGAACAGTTGTGTACAACAGGACACTTGCAACAGTATAATGAAAACAGTGCCACGGGAGACTGTTTAAAACATACAAACACCACATCCTAGTAGGCTGGGGCAGTCTTCCCGGCCTTCCAGTTTGTGCTTGGTGGAAGGGAAGACTAGGAAATAGGTTAGTCCTTTAAAGGCAACAATATATAAATTATTTCCAACAATGCTAGTTGCAACAGGTGCATGAGGATTTAAGTATACTTTAAACAAGGGGTTGATTGTTTCAGCGGCACACTTAACAGAAGTAGCTCAGTGTTTGTCACTGCAGAGTGTGCGTGGACTTGGGGCACTTCATAATTAACCTCTACTTGAAGGTTATATTTAAAGTGGGGTCATTGCTTTGTTCGCTAGCATACCACATATGATGTTCTATTCATACTTTGAGTTGCAGCTTGGTAGGAGCTGCATCACAACCAAGTACTCTCCCTGCACTGCCAGGGCAGGTTTGCATGGCATAAACAATTCTCGAATGATCAGTCCTTTGCACCATGGGCTGGTCATAGATATTTTTTTACCAGTATACTCCAGGACCTGATAACTAAGCGGAATAGGAAAAAAAGTAGCTGTGATTGGTCACTGTTCGGGCATGACGTAAACTGGTAACGAACATTTCTTTATTTTCTTTCGATACCCAAACTGTATGGTTAGAATACGAAACAATGAAAGGCATTTTTTTCCCCATCTATAATGTGGAAGAACATTTGCACAATGCAGCATTTCAATAGGCTATGATTGCAGATTCACTTGTGGTCAAGCCATTTCTCATTTTGTACACTTGCAGAACAAATTAAAATTTACCAGTATTTTGCAGTACTTGATATTTAATGTGCATGTCAGCACTGTTCAAGAGAGTTGAAAAGTTGTGACTGGCATTTTGTCTGATTACATGTATATATAAAAATAAGTAACTGTGTTGTGCTCTAACCTTGTGCGCCTAAATTTCATGGGACCGTTTTACTGACGTTTTCTTTTTTTAAATTCAGCTTAAGCAGATGTGTGAAATGAAAAATTTATTTTTTAGCACTGCAGCTTGTTCCTGATCAACTGCGTATGTTTAGTTCATTATTTAATAAGCTAATGTCCAAGTACGTGATTGTGTTCCTGAGTGCATTGAAACTAGTAGTACATGAGCTGTATTATATTTTAGACATTTTGAGGCATTAGCAGCACAAGCTAAGAAGAGCCAATAAAGCAGTATGCCACTGCAGTCGCACAGAAAAAGGCTCCTTCTATTACAAACCAATAAGTGCATGGCTACTTGTTCAAGCCTATCAGACGAGTTACACACGCTGTGTACAAGCCTGGTGACCTTAGAGTGCGGAGGAGGAGAATAGGTATATTGGGTGCGCAGGGAGTGTTACTGAAAAACACTTCATACAACAGAAATCGGATATGTTGGGATACTGTTCAGTCTCTTCTGAGAGTTAAATTAAGCTAATGTTGTCTCGTGTGTGGCAGGCAATTGCAGCATCGCAGGAGGAGGAGTGAGAGTCATGCCGTACTTGCACTGATGCATAGTAGAGGAAGAATTATGCAAAATGGTATTCTTTTTTTTTTCATAGCATTGTGCTCATTGCAAATGAACTGTCTTGGACTGGGAACCAGAACTTCCACTGAGTTCATTCTTCGAAATCTTGTGCACCACCTCTCTCTGATGTTCTCTTGGCTTTGAGTGTTCACGCGCAGAACGGAGAGGAATAGCCAGAGCCACTGCTTGCTTTCTTTGTATGTTCAATGAACCAACATTATGCCTGAAGGCTTGTAAATTTTGGCTTGTAACGACCACATGTGAGCCACCTGATAACTGTGATTGGCTATTCTTTGGCCTCAATTCGAACATCTGCCCACTCAGAAAAGTAAAATTAAAATTTTGTATTGAACTTTTTTTTTTTTTCTTCGTGCATGACTGAATTGTCATACGCAGCAATGCTCATTATGTTATTGCACCACAAGACTTCATTCACCCATGCCTCCCACGAATCTGCTCCAGCATGCCACTTCCTTGCATATTGCATGCGATGTTATAGGCACCAAAGTGAAACTGGGCAAGCTTTCATGCGGGCTACCCATTCTTCCTTGTTTGCATTCTGTGTGGTTGATGAGAAGGCTGTGCATGGGATCTAGAATGTGGAGACCCCACAGTTTGCAGAGAACACACAAAGGTGCCGCTAACATTTTGCACCAGTGATTTGAATGTATATATGCTGCCCTGTGTTAAGAACGAAGACTTCCCAAGTGCAGGTTTTCCTGTATGCAGATGTGAGAACTGTTAATAGTATGGAGGTGCGTTGCTGTTTGTAGTTTTGAACACTGTCTGCTGCTTGTATTTATTAAAGGCCATTGATTCATATTCTAGCATGGCAATTGGCATAGGCAGAAGAGTTAGCAGCACAGAGCCTGTAACTGGCAATATTAACATGCTTTTTTTTCAGTTCTGAAGTCCCTATGTAATTATAAAATGCCTCGGTGTTCAAGCTAAGATCATACCAAACTGTTAAAGGCACGCTTTTGGCAAGCTGTCGATTGGAACGCCAATGTATTTTGTAGCATGTTTTGAGGGTGCATATCTCGAAAGTGGCGCTAGCCTTAGGATTCTGCAAAGCATACATGACTTCACTACTCCTCGGCCTCAATTTTGCAATTACACCACGTGCCTTAAAATTAGCAATTCAAAAGTTAATTGGCAAAATTCTCGTTTTCCTTGCTGATAATGTCTGCATAGCCACTTATCCTATCAGTAAAACCTGCAGGGGCCTAGATATGACTTTCTTTTTTGAAGTGTTCCACTTAAAAAGAAACACCTGTTGTATAAGGCAAGTCGTTTTAGGTTAAATAGTAGAGATGAAAAGCAGTAAGAAAGCAGAAGCTAGTGTTCAGTTCTAGCTTATCTATACTACTGCGTATGTGACATGTCTTGTAAAAAATATTGATGGTAGTGAAACCCACCTTACTTGGAAGAACTTGGCAAAGAGCATAGAGCAGCTGCAGCTAGTCTAATGCACTACTAATTGATTTAATCAGGTTACATAGTGTTTATCCTTCATAAGTTGCTGGTTGCATTTTCAGACTTTATTTTCAAGCTCTTTAGTATTTCACTGTTAAGAAACTAGACAAAATTAATAATAAGATAAATTTAGACTAAAAGCAATGTTGTTAGTGCATTGAGTATATGAATAGATTTGAAAATGTATGCTTGCAGCTACTTGTGGCAAATGAGGGGTGCGCTATGTAAGTTGAAAGATATAGATTAGACTAAGTAATGTATTATGGGGGCCTACCTCTTACTAAAAATATTTCTAAAGATGCGGCTTTGAAGTCTGTTTTTGCATACTTTTGATGTCGCATAACTTAATATGTGCGAATGCAAAACTTCAATAAGACAAGTTGGCATCGCACCTTCTGAATTTCCTTGACATTTGCAGAAAATTGCCGCAGTGCTGCCTGTGTCATTAATTTTTATCTAAGAAATGAGTCTATTTTTATTTAGCCTTCAGACACTTGCTGTTTTATGGCTTAGAAGGAGTATAAGTAAAAACTGACTAGTATAGTAGCTGTCTACCTTGAACTATCTACAGAAGATAGCTGGAAGGCTTTTGTACATGCTCAGTGTTTATGATGTTTGAAAAGACCTCTAGTTTCAGCATGCAGTACTGAAAGCAAAGACTGAAATGTGTGCAGCACAGCACTAGAATGTGTAGGTGTGACTGAAACCTTGCTTTTATGCAGTAGGTCCTTTATCCGTTATCTTGATGTATTCATTGTGCAAGAAGAAAAATTTACTTGTAGGATGCCGCTGTTGTGGCTCTGCTCTTCTAGCACCTTGTTCCTTCTTAAAGTATTTTTTTTTTTTATGTTCTCAAGTTATTTAATTCGTAGCTTGCCAAGATGCAGCCACTAAATTATACTCTCTGCCATAATTGGTGATATCAGTGTTTGTACATTCTTGTGTGATTGTACCAATCCATATTGCTTTCCCACCATGGTAGTTTCTCGTAGAGAAAACAGAAGCATGGCTGGGCATATGTGGGCTTCAGCATGTGAGGGCAGCCGTGTGCAATTGTTTCAACTCGGTACTTTCCCAAATGCAATTTTACTTTCTCTCTGAATATTGTGTGTAACATTCACAATCTCTTAACTTTTGAGACTGTGGCCTCACATTCGTGGGGGAATTAACTCACATTAGAAGTTAATGCATCTTGTAATGCAATGCAAAAAGTGACCAGAATGAGAAAGTAAAGAAGGGATGGGACACGTTACATCTATCCTTTTTTGTCGGCTCCTTCTGCGTTGCATTACAACATGAATTTACAGTAGCTCTCCCAACTTAATTAGTTTTGTTCATTTTCTGTTTTACCTACCAGCGAAACCACGGTTACGTTAAGTATGTGTCATTTTTCTCCTGTCTCTCGCAACACTTGGGAGCAGCTATAAGTAGAAATGAACGACACACTGCCTGCTGGAACACCTTTTCCGGCATAATTTCTGTAGCTACAGGAAAGCTGCATTGGTTCATCTGCCGAGCCGGTCGCGGTAAAACGACCGGCTCCGATTAACGTGACGCGGCGAGGGTTGAGCGGTGGCGCCTGCGATCTCCTTCAGCTTTGCCAGACACTATGTACAAACACGGTGCTCAAGAAGGGCACGGGTGCACTACAGAGGGCTCTGTCACGTGTCGGCGATCAGCAGGCAGCGCAGCAGAGACGCGTGGCGAGGAAGGCTGCGGCGACAGTGGCCGATGGCGGCCACCAGGATTTGCCAGCAGGCGAGGAGGAAGGAGGAAGGCTCGTGGCGGTCCCTACGGAGCTCGGAGGCTGGCCCGACGCTGTCTGGGGCCCCGACGCCCGCCTCGGCGGCGGCGATGGCTGGCCTACTACTGCGCGTGCTGGGCTGGAAGGATGCGCTGCGGAAAGAGAGATAGATATATATAAACGGCACTTCATATTTGGAACACGTCCGGTGCGCTCCTATACCAATTGGCCACACCGCTTTTTAATGCTGCTCAAACGCATCAATCGCTTCTACCTTCAGCGGGTGCATAAGTTTGCGGGTGGATACGGGAAGCTCAGATGTCTCACGTTCTTCAGTGCATCTATCTCATGTGTACAGATTACATGGGACAGTTCCTTGCGTGAATTCTTTGAATATTTTCATTCTTAGATCTAAGTTTGAAAACGCCGCAAGCTCAACCGCCAGGCGAATTAGCTTTGCGGGAAAGCCACCCTAAGTGCAAATCCTCGGCGGTAAGAACACGTCGCTGTGAGGTGACGTTAATCTTACGTATTTTTGTGACAACCCTGTTGTATGCGGCTTCTCGTATACGTGAAACGAAATGCATTCGAGGTCGTATATTCCGCACGTGCCTGTTTTCGAGAGCAAGCATATATTGTGATAGCAATTATATGGACACTCCAGGCGAATTTCCACCTTCGTCGTCGGCGTCGCCGTAAGGGTTCCGTACAAAATCCAAGTATGATACGAGCACAGCCGCGGCCGTATACTGTAGGTGCGAGAGAAATTGCGAGGATGAGCCGTGAGGGAAGGTGGCAGATTAGCGTGCGTCTCCTGACTCTCTTTTAGTCCAGCCGCGTGCGCATCAGCTCGAAGGTAATCTGCGGTGGATACAAAGACTACTCGAGCCGAATTGTAATGTGGCTTCGTGTGCGCTGTGTTCTCGTATGCCTACTGTTGGAGAGAGCGTACGCTCATGTTTCAGAGATGCATCGAAGCTGGAGGCTGCAGGAAGCGTTCGCTCGCCGCTTGATGACCGCGGATACTCGCTGTCAGAATGCTGCAGCGTTTTCACGGCGAGTGTCCGCGGTCATCGAGCGATATCTGTTCATGCTTGCCTATAGTGAACTAGAATGCTCTTGCCTGTGTGCGTGTGACACCCTGATTATTAAGGCGAACGCCTTATATGTCTCATGGTGATGTCTCCGTTTGAAGGCCTTTTGAAACCGTGTGGTCGACACGAAATGGTCCTCTTAGGATAAGAGGCGATGATTCGCACAAAACCGCAATTAAGGGTGGAAGGATGATTAAGCAAGTGAACTGAAATGTTTATGGGTATACGGAGAGGTGAACTGATGGTGAATTACAGGGGCTTAGTTGGAGTGGGGGAGTGACTTGTAAAAAAATGTGAGATTTGAGGGTGAGTTCGCAAAAAAAGTGCAGAGTCACGGTTCGAGTTTGGTGAATCATAGGAAGGGTGACTTGCAAAAAGACATGATGACTTGCAAAAATGACTAAATTGTAGTTTCAGAGTTATGATGACTCAGCAAAAAAAAAAAAAGTCGTCGTGTCATGGAGTTAGCAGCGCTCGGGCTTTCGCCTTTGTAGCAAGAGACCTCTAATAATTTTTTAGTTTAGTTAGTAAGCGAATGTTTACTGCAATTTATACCGCCGATACAACTACTAACCTTACTTCATATAGCTGTCTAATAATTTGCTATTGCAATCGATAATTCGTCTTTAAGAGGAGCCGCGACTTTTTTTTTTTTATATATATAAGGATGCTTTCCACATCGGCTATTTTCATTTGCCATCATCCGTATGTGTAACGGCGACTTGGCCGGACCCGGCGATATCGGAGGCCACGCGATGCAATAGCCAAGTTCGAGAGGAGTGTCGAATACAGATCATTGCACGTATGCACAATGGCCCCCCAGTCATGCGTGCACCCACCTGTGGTGGCGGCAGTGGGTACGCCGTGCGGCGGGCGTCAGGGCTTGCGCTTCTCCCCGCAGGCGGGGTTGCGGCGGCAGCAGTAGGTGCACTGCTCCCTGAGCATGCCGAAGCCCTTCTCGTAGCAATTCGGGGAGCATTTGTCGGCACACCGCCGCGAGTACGTCACCAGCACGCCGTTGAGGCGCGTCACCTCCACCTGCGACATACGATAGCCGAAGGGCCGAGCAACGCTCATTTATTCATTCATTAATGCGTTAGCATTATTATTAGGGTACTTCACGCACTTTCCGGGGGGCCAAGTGTCTATATCTACGTATGTTTTCTATCTATGTATATTTGTATCTAACCGTTTTCTCGCCTGCCTGTCACTGGTTAGTTCGTGGTCGAACGGGTAAGGCATCGGGCTGCAATGCTGACGGAACAGGGTTGGAAACCAACCGTCGGAACAGCTTGGGTCACTGAGTGTGTGGCAGTGTGTATGCACGTGTGCCGCTCTTCAACGAACTTCCTTCACGCCGACACGGGTCACTGTAGATGCGGAACTGTGCCGGTGTTCGAACAAAATACTTGACGCCGACTTGGAGCTCTGGGTATGCGCCACTCGGTCTGTGCTTCTATTCAGTTGCCAACTTAGGTCACTGGGTATGCGCCTGTAGATGCGTGCCGCTCTACAATGACGAAAAAGATCCGTTAAACTTTTCCCGTGCTGAAGCGAATCGAACCCATATGTCACAAGGGTTCCCCGAGGACAGCAACCCGACGCTTTAGCAGGCTGCGCCACAAATGTACTGGTTATGTGTCACTCTTCAATGAACATCTCGTCAACTTGGGTCACAATGTGCCACTGGGTGATCGGCAAGCGAGGGAACCATTCTCAGCGTTCGCACTCACGGGCGCGCCATGCATTTCGGAGGCCACGCGCACGCTTCGCGGACGCTGCGCTAGATGGCGCCGATTGTTCTTAGGGAAGCGCGGAAGAGGAATCCCGCTGCCGTACACGCCACATACGTAACTCGCTGTGACGGCGGCAATACGTTGTGTCGCTATATTGGTTCAATGCGAAACGCATTACAGTCAACGCGAGGTGGGTTCCTTCTAATTTTCTATTTATTCAATTATATTGTGTGGGCTTTTTTTTCGGACCAACAATAACAAAATGTCTTGAAATGACAAAAAAAAAGTGCGAGTGAGTAGCCAGCCTCGCGAGAAAATAAATAGCACCAGAAAAAGTGCAGGCTATTAAAATTGACAGATGAGACGTGGTAACTAATCAATACCTAACGAAGATCGTAAACGAAAATATTTGTTCTTGGCAGACACATTTAAAAGTACCAAAAGAAAGCGCGGCAATTATTTGTGTCGTTCAAAAAAAATTAAATACATGTATATATACACGACGGGTGCTGAGCCTCGGTTGAAACCATGGTCGAGGCTCCGAAGGGAAGAATAACTGAACCGCTTTCAACTATCCCAAATTTGGTGTAACAATAATCGAACGTAGCAAAACCTTTTCCTTCTTTGATTTCTCTCCCGTCTTTATTTCTGGCCGTAGCAACGCAACAGACAGGGTTGTCGTTGGATTTCTTTCCCTGGCTCTTGGGGTGTGGTTTCTCGTTCAGAAAATTCTCGTTCCTCGTTCGAGTCTGTTGGCACCACGGAAACGCACGGGGAGTTCCTGCGCGTTTTAATAGCGTTGTCATTGGTTTGGAGCCGCATTTCTTTCTGTGCGTAGGTGACAAAGGAGATGTGTGCGCGCTTCTGCCTCTCGAAGGCTCAGCTTTACCGCTGCGCCTGCGTTCAGTCGCGACGGCCCAGTTTCGGTAGGAGTCGCCCTAAGGTCGGCCGCAAAGTCGAGCAAGCCGTAACCGAGCGGCTGCGCCAGTTTCTGCGAGCGTCGGAGGCATTTAGTGCAAAATATTAAGATACACTAAAGACGCGCTCGTTAGGTGTAGCTCGAGTGGTACATGTATATTACGCTCCTAAGAAATCTCTCTGACTGACTTCGTCGCGGAGAAAAAAAAAAAGCAGCTAATGGCATAATGCTTCTTCAATTTATATCGCCCGTGAACACGTCAACACTGACGCCATTTATGTGTTATTCTCGCGGTCATGTTCTTTGATATTGTTGGCGCACAGCATGAACCCTTGCTCCTCACTTGCGTTTATTTTTCTGTTGTTTACAGAGCCACCAATTTCGCTAACAATGGAGAGTTTTTTTTTTATAACGCTAATATATTAATTCAGGATGAATTAATTTTGCGTGTGTCATTGTTCGAGATGGGGTGTTCTAGCATTTCGAAGCCCGGATAGCTTCAATTAAACAAACAATTCCGCGGCGCTAGGTTTCGTCGTGGTGGCCGCATTAAAGGGTTCTGCGACTAATCTGATGAAGACTTCTACTCCCCCCCCCACCCCCATCCGCGCTCTCTTTCTAATTTTAACCAGCTCGCTTACCCCGACGCCTTTGACCTTGAACTGCCCCTGTTAAGCGTGGTTTGCCTGCAGCACAAGGTTGTTCGGTGGCGAAGGAATTTTGGTGGAAATAATTATAAGGATTTGACCGGTGGCATGGCTCCGTTAAGCCTAATTATTGGCGACGGACGACGCGACGGACGAGAGGCGATGCGCGCCATGTTCCCCCATGAATATGCGCGAACTTCATGTTGCTTCTATTCCGATGCAGTTGAACAGGATGACGAACCAATCTCAGCTGCACCCTCTTCCAGTACACCCTGGTATTCTATATCAGGGCAGTCCTGGAGCTATAAGACACCGGATTTGGTGTTAAATAAACATGTTTATTTTTTCTCTCTCTCTTTCCCTAAGCAACAACCCATAAAGGCCAAACCCCATATGCGCGAAAATGCACGCGACAGCGACGAGCGACGCGACGTAGATCGCCTTCGCGCAAGCTATCGCTTACACAGGCAAACCCCATTCACGCGACTGCTTCAGCGAGCGATCTCCATTGTTGCTAGCATGAGGGCGTCTACTCGTACCGAATGTGGCGCGTTGTCAGCGGTATGCAGTGTGAAATAAGATGTTTTGTCGCACAATAACACATAAAATTTTTGATAGTTGTCCTGCAGTATTTTTTTTTATCTGCACGTGCATAACATTACTGTATTTGCTCGCTGTGTGCACGTTGCTGCGAGTCGAAAAGCACGTGGAGACAACCGGCAGTACGTCACTGATGTACATCCCGTTCCGGTGTTTTACTATTGGCTGCTTGAGCACAGCACTTCCGGGCGACGGGCGACAGATTTCAAATGTGAAAAACCGAGCGATCGCGCGATTTCGACCACGCGACACGTCGCGCGAACAGCCCGTTTCGTCGCTCATACCGTCGCTCGTCGCTGTCGCGTGCATTTTCGCGCATATGGGGTTTGGCCTTTACAATGAGCAAAAAGAGAATTCTGAACTTTGCGAATACGGCGTTCATTGTTGGTGAAAAATTACAGAAACGGGGGTGGGGCATTAAGCGAGCTGAGTGAAATGCATAACACCGTGCACACAACTTGTCGGTAGCAATGCATTAGGACCCACTTCGCGCATGGACGCATATTTATTTTGCGTAGACAATGACATATGAAACTCGGCGTGTCGCGCTCCCTGACTGACGCGCTGTGATTTCTCTCTCATTCTTTCTTCGGCTACGCATTCAGAAACGAAGCTGAAACCCATGACAGTTGTCTAGGCGGCCGCGTTTGTGAAAGCAGCCGCGAGGCCCGATTTACTTCACCCAATCATTAAAGCCTGTCGGACAACATCGTCGTCATTGGCCTGCGTGGAAACGGTCGGTGATGCGCAAGGTGCCCACCTTACAGAAGTTTGAGTTGACGCTACAGTAGGCCACGTCCCTCTCTCGCTGTCCAACCAGGCAGGGGTGGTCCACCGAGAACTTCTCGATGGTGAAGTCGGCGTCGCACGTGTGGCAGCGCACCCTGGTGCCGAAGTAGAAGTCCGTGTCCCCTGCGCCGATGTCACGCGCTCAAATTGCGCTCGCTCGCCGCGATAGCGAAGCAAGTTTGCGTTAAAGATGACACGGGAACGTACTTTACGTGCTTCCTTATACCCACATTCACACGGACGGTTTAGATTCATTCCCCCTTGAGATCGATTACTTGGGCTGAACGTTTCGAGCGCGATCCAAGCGCGAAGAATGAGATCGAAGTCAAACGTGCTGGTCAAGGACTACCTACATGTATATACCGCGCATGCGCGCGTGCCTGCGTGCGTATGTGTGTCTGTGTGCGTGTGTGTGTGCGCGTTTATGTGTGTATGCATGTGAAAGTGTGTGTGTGTGTGTGTGTGCGCGTAAGCATTTTTGCTTGTTCAGGTAGGTTCGACTGCACGATAAAACGAGCAATACTTGCACGACCAATCGCAATGTACTGGCAGTTAATTAAAGAGATTCACTAAACATTTTAATTATTCACTTGAAGGTACACGTTGCAAATGCGAAAGTGCAGGCGAGCAGTAAAGAAGGCATGCATGCCTGCTTAGAAATCATGAGTATAGCACCACTTTTGAGAAATCCGTCCCAGAAATGTACTCGGAAATACACTGGCGTTTCCATTAACAGTCTCCTGCATGAAAGCTGCCCCCTAAGAAAGTTCCGGATTGTCGAGGCACCCTATAGAGTAGCAAATATGCGTAGTCGGCCGCGGCTGCTGCGCGTGGACGCGTAATCCTCTGCGATCGCGGCTCGGCACCAGATGTTGCGATACTGTCCGACACACTGCGGTGTATGCAGTTGGTTATGACAATTGTGATAACAATGACGCGTATATAGTCATACCAGGTTATAACAAACAGCGTTAAAAACAGTTTGAAATATATGGGGTAATTTGATATGCCGAAACTCCCTTGCAACGGACAACGAACTTTAGTGATGCGTTGGTTATACGTATCTGTTATCTCATGTCTCCACGTGTGATAACAGATGAAGCAATCAGGTAATCCATCTATTGAAAACAAAGCTATGCGTAGTAGGCAGAAACGTTTGCCGATATGCCGTGGACTGTTTCTCGGAGTCACCGAGAAGCTCAATGTGCGAGATTGCGTAGACCTGCTCCCTTAATGTCAGCGCAGTATACCGACGAAGTACATCCACCGCGCAGAGAGCGCGTCCTGAAGCGTCGGGCGAGGTGGCTAATCACCTTCAAGGGCTTGACGGCGCTGGCAGTGTTCGATACTATCCAATGTACAGTTGGTTATGCGGGAGTTATTAGTTAAAGCGAAATAGCTTCCTTTGCCTCTTACGCCCGTTTTCATGGTTGGTCGATGGTCGGACTTGCGAAAAGCCGTGTCTTGGCTTTTTGTTTATTCTTCCTCAAGGCCCTTCCGGCCATGACTGCTTCCCGCGCGGCAACTTCTGCCGATGTGTGCGTGCCTCGAGATACGTCATAGCTTGCTTGCTGATGCGAACCCGCCTCTGCTGCGGTGTCAACGAAGCTTTGACGCTGCAGGGCCACAGTTCTTGCACCGTGCGACCATTTTCGCCCGGGTTCTGTTTAAGCCGTCAGCTTCATTGTCACCACCGCCATTCAACAATCTAAATATCACTCCACGCGTGGGCGAAATCATCGGTTTGGCGACGTAGTAGATCTTCTAGATATAGAGCGTCGTAACCGTCCTCCTCAATGTGTATTGAGGAGGACAGGAGGGCAAATGCCGTGCTTTAAAAATCTGACGCAGGCGCGGCACATCCGTCAAGTACGAGGCCCATGCATTTTTACTGGCACCACATTGTGCCGTGGGTGGCAAAAACCTCGCGCAGTGTTTCGTTTCGTTTTCCTTTACTGATGGCACATACCCGCTCTGGGGGACTGGCCAGGATTCGGATAGTACTAGGAAAGAAGTCGACTTATTACTAATAACAATCGAAATGTTAATTGTATCAGTAGACCTCCGTCCTTTCCAGGAAGGTATACTTGTGCACAAACTAATTATACAAATCCAGCGATCATGTTGGCATCTGTGTGAACATCACATAGACAACTAATTTCTTAAGGATGTGTGCCAACGTAAACGCGAACGCAGATGAACATAAACATTGTACATCTTGAAACTGCAGCGCGCATACAAGAAACGAGGACAATAAGGCAAAGGTAGCAGGCAGGCGTTGAGTCGCAACTCAGTTTATTTTTGAAGGGAAATTACACACACATATATATATACCTAGTCTGACTAAAGTGAGCATGTGCAAGAGCATGCGGAATAGAAACAAATATAGTAAATGTCTGCGTATCTCCTTAGAAAGCGCCGGGCAAATCTGACTTTCCCGCAACAAGACACTTCGTGAAGAGAAGCTCGGAGTGCGGCATGTCGCGCCACGATTGTCGAGATTGCGGCCGAAGTACTTTCATGCGGCGACCCCCAAGGACGCGTACAGAGGTCGAACAGAAAAAAAATAAAAATAGTAATGCGTTTAGTACTCCTAGCGCCTACTTTTTTCACTTCTTTTTTTAGGGCTCTACAGCGCATATAGTATTAGATTTTTAAATCGCCCGTGCCAAATAGCGCAATTCCGCCTTTTCAGATGAATTACTTGAAAAAGCGCACATTACTTGCACACCAGCTCGCGGCGTTCATTTAGCTGTTCAAGATGAATTAATTGCCTTTTTTTAATTATTGGCGGTGAACGTCGACGTATACCAAATCTCACTTTCACTCGGGCCACCTGCGCTCTTTAGTTCATCTGGTTCACATGGTTCATCTGTCTTTGAAACAAACTCGTTCGGCGCGAGCATGACTACTGGCTGGGAGAAAAGTCTCTGATGTTGGCTCCCGCCCTTTTCAAGCTCACTAGGGCGTTTGGTATGTTGCAGTGGATAAGTGCCGGTAATTGCGCGTCTCGCACAGCGACGTTTCACGTCGGCGACAACGGACTTGTAACCACAACACCGTGTACGAGAGCCTCTGCGCATTCTCTGCTTGCAAGCTTCGAAGTCACGACGAAGACCGAGTTTAGGAGGAACGTTTCATCGGTATGTTCGCTTGTAACAGAAAAAAATAAATAAAAAGTAATGAGGGCATATTTGCACACGGTGTGACGTTCTGACGAAAGCTATGAAATGTTCTTGACTACAGTCAAACCATTCAAACAATGCATACTAATTAACAAAACAAAAATGGGGAAAATGTGCTGAAAACTAGACGCACATTGCGCGTCGGTGCTTGCGCCAGGCCGTGGTCAGGCGATTTTGCCTGTGAGTCGTCGCAGTTGAAATTTGTGTACACTGCGCAAAATTTCAGGGCCCGTATATTAAGGAGTCAACAGACGTACGGTCGCTGTGTGGTTATGATTTATATACTGACCGCGTAAGCTTTCGAAGCAGGGAATTCACGAAAAAAAAAATCATTGTTCGCAATTTGGCGCACAAATCGAAATTAGAGGACCCCTAAACCACCTCTGATAACAAAAAAAAAAAAAAAAAAAAAAAAAAAAAAACAATCGCGTGCTCCTCTGCAGGCTTTTCCAGTTCCTTCTTCACATGTCGTGACGCTAACAGGGCCATGTACGGGACGCGCAGGGTAAAAGTTGTAGATTTGTTCTTGTACGAGAACCTCAGTTCCGATGTGACTGCAGTAGCTCGCCTTTGCTGTGCAGTCGCATGCCCGCTCTTCCTCGTCGTATCGCTTGCCTGTCGTGCGCAATCATCTGATTTCATCTGTTGTGGCGCGTTTTGCCCTGCGCGTGCGGCGGCACCAGCGTGTATCCGAAAAGCATTGAGTACCGATAAGCGTAAGTTCATGGTGTTTTCAAACAAGAAAAAAAAGTGCCAAGTTGGGCACTGACGTAGTGCCGACGTATCTCCTGAGGAAGTACGCGGCGACGAGGAGAGAGCGCCCGTGGAGAGAGTAGTGAAGGCGAGAAAGCTAGCAATCCGCCTTTTTCACGGCCCGACGGCGCATGCGCCCTGCCCTGGCGGATTAGTCGCGAAACGTTTTGGAAGGGTCGCGCGCGCGGCCGTGCGGCCCCATCTCGGGGAAACGTCCCCCGAAAAAAAAAAAAAAAAAAAAGCGCTCGGACGCGCGCTACTGACAACTCGTGCCGTGTACCGCGTTGAAACTCCACTGGTAGCTCGACGTCAGTGCAGTACTGAAAGTTTGCGTAGCCTAAGACTGGCTTTGGTACTGCGACGGGCTTCTTGTCGACGGCACCGAGAAAATCACCGTGCCTATACCATCGTTCGACCGAAACCCGCGCGATAGGCCGTCGAACCGATAACGCGATAGCTGCAACGCCTTCGTTGGTATATATAAATAATAATCGCGCTCAAAGTGAGTCAAAACATGCCTACGAAGTTGAAAGGTTGAAATGCGCAAGGCTTCAACCCTCTCAAGCCTTGCACATGAAGTTTGAGCCAATGTTGATCCTGTTCATCGAAGGTTAGGCCTGGCTCCGTTGAGTTCGTGCACCCGCTACCGGTGGACCTGTACTTTTCAAAAGTAAGCAAGTTAGGACGAAGGAAACTGCTTTTATAGTTCAGTTCTGGCCTTAGCGATTTGAAATAAACTACTCTTCGCTTCGCACGGCGCGTACATAATAATCTGCAAGCGGCGACACAGCGCTGTGCCCAACGGCTGTGCCAACATCTGTAGGTCACCGTTCCCGTAGGCTGCCGCTTGTATTCGCAACGTAGATGGGTCGGTTTGTACGTGTTGGTATGCTCACGCACTTCTTAATTAATTCCTGAGATGTACTGTTTATCTCTGCGTCAAACGCGAAACAAGAGACGGTACATTCGGTACAGCAGCATAAACAGCCGCTTCGCTCATTTATATACCAACGGTGTCAGCGATGGCATCCGCGTTTTTGCAGGAGAACAACACGGCCTTTAAATGAGCGCTTATGTGAGCACATTTTTCTCTAATAATGTTTTATGACACGCGCAAACTAAGTATGATGAAGTTAAAGAAAAGCGAGAATCAGTAATAAATTAACAGCCCGATATTTGTAACTGGATCACAGTCGCCGTTGAGTAGCTCAGGCGCTCATACTGACTCGTCTCACGGTGGAATAACGCGGCTGATATGAGCAGGTATGTGTGTTTTATTCGACATTTTGACATTTTTTTTTCATATGACCGATGTACCTTTTCCCAATTTTTGACGCTAACAACGATCTGTGGCTGTAGATGTCAATGTAAACAAGCGCACCGCTTTGCTAAATCCGACGCGGGAGGCTGCGCGCTCGAAAACTTCTTATTTATGCAAAATGTGTAAAGAATGTGCAAAAAGAATTGAAAGAAAAGCGAGGTGCAAGTTCAGGAGTCAGCGACAACAGCCAAAGCAGCCGCTCCGGCAGAGGGTACTCAGCGTACCTTTATAGGCCACACTATATATAAACAAAACAGCGCTATCACGCCTGCTCACCCTATATATATAGTTAGTGAGTGCTACATGGCTTCCAGGAACGTCATGCTGCTCCGCGGAAGCCATTAATAATTATTCGCGATCCACGAAATGCACAACCGATGCGCACTCAACAAGGGCGCAGGTTCACAAATCCACCGGCGAAAGCCCCGGCACCCTATCAAAACGTTTCCGGTGGCGTGCGGCAGAGGGCAGCACAGAAAAATGAAAAAGGCGGATTATTCCGCCTTTTTCACGGCCCGACGGCGCATGCGCCCTGCCCTGGCGGATTAGTCGCGAAACGTTTTGGAAGGGTCGCGCGCGCGGCCGTGCGGCCCCATCTCGGGGAAACGTCCCCCGAAAAAAAAAAAAAAAAAAAGCGCTCGGACGCGCGCTACTGACAACTCGTGCCGTGTACCGCGTTGAAACTCCACTGGTAGCTCGACGTCAGTGCAGTACTGAAAGTTTGCGTAGCCTAAGACTGGCTTTGGTACTGCGACGGGCTTCTTGTCGACGGCACCGAGAAAATCACCGTGCCTATACCATCGTTCGACCGAAACCCGCGCGATAGGCCGTCGAACCGATAACGCGATAGCTGCAACGCCTTCGTTGGTATATATAAATAATAATCGCGCTCAAAGTGAGTCAAAACATGCCTACGAAGTTGAAAGGTTGAAATGCGCAAGGCTTCAACCCTCTCAAGCCTTGCACATGAAGTTTGAGCCAATGTTGATCCTGTTCATCGAAGGTTAGGCCTGGCTCCGTTGAGTTCGTGCACCCGCTACCGGTGGACCTGTACTTTTCAAAAGTAAGCAAGTTAGGACGAAGGAAACTGCTTTTATAGTTCAGTTCTGGCCTTAGCGATTTGAAATAAACTACTCTTCGCTTCGCACGGCGCGTACATAATAATCTGCAAGCGGCGACACAGCGCTGTGCCCAACGGCTGTGCCAACATCTGTAGGTCACCGTTCCCGTAGGCTGCCGCTTGTATTCGCAACGTAGATGGGTCGGTTTGTACGTGTTGGTATGCTCACGCACTTCTTAATTAATTCCTGAGATGTACTGTTTATCTCTGCGTCAAACGCGAAACAAGAGACGGTACATTCGGTACAGCAGCATAAACAGCCGCTTCGCTCATTTATATACCAACGGTGTCAGCGATGGCATCCGCGTTTTTGCAGGAGAACAACACGGCCTTTAAATGAGCGCTTATGTGAGCACATTTTTCTCTAATAATGTTTTATGACACGCGCAAACTAAGTATGATGAAGTTAAAGAAAAGCGAGAATCAGTAATAAATTAACAGCCCGATATTTGTAACTGGATCACAGTCGCCGTTGAGTAGCTCAGGCGCTCATACTGACTCGTCTCACGGTGGAATAACGCGGCTGATATGAGCAGGTATGTGTGTTTTATTCGACATTTTGACATTTTTTTTTCATATGACCGATGTACCTTTTCCCAATTTTTGACGCTAACAACGATCTGTGGCTGTAGATGTCAATGTAAACAAGCGCACCGCTTTGCTAAATCCGACGCGGGAGGCTGCGCGCTCGAAAACTTCTTATTTATGCAAAATGTGTAAAGAATGTGCAAAAAGAATTGAAAGAAAAGCGAGGTGCAAGTTCAGGAGTCAGCGACAACAGCCAAAGCAGCCGCTCCGGCAGAGGGTACTCAGCGTACCTTTATAGGCCACACTATATATAAACAAAACAGCGCTATCACGCCTGCTCACCCTATATATATAGTTAGTGAGTGCTACATGGCTTCCAGGAACGTCATGCTGCTCCGCGGAAGCCATTAATAATTATTCGCGATCCACGAAATGCACAACCGATGCGCACTCAACAAGGGCGCAGGTTCACAAATCCACCGGCGAAAGCCCCGGCACCCTATCAAAACGTTTCCGGTGGCGTGCGGCAGAGGGCAGCACAGAAAAATGAAAAAGGCGGATTGCTCACAAAATGAAAGCTCATCGGTGTCCCGTGGGATTACTGATGCGTCGGTGTCCTTGGCCACAACACAACCGATAAAAGATTGGCCTACACGAAAGATAGAAAAAAAGAAATTGGAAGGCGATTCACCCTCCAATTGAAGTCGATGAAAGTCCTCCCGAGTGAGTTGGGGTTGAGATAGCGCCGGGGTCACTGCGCACTGCTCTCTATCGCGTCACCCCTCGCGTTAGGTGAGTGTAGGAGGAGCTTCGGACGCGTAAATTGTTTTACTGCACTATCTTCGTGATCGGGACACAGATTGGAACCGCACTATCTTCGGTATCAGCTTGCATTTCCAGACTGCACCATTTCCGGAATCGGCCCACATTTTGACTTATGATGACGTGTTAATTAATTTTAAAAATTGCCTCCGGGGTTTTACATGTCAAAACTACGATCTGATTATGAGGCATGCCGTTCTGGATGAAAAGCGTCCGCGGTGCAATGGTTGCAGTGTCATGCTTCTGTGCTAGAGGTCCTCTGTTCGAATGCGGCCGTTGGGCAATTTTATTGGTTTATTTATTTTAAAGAACATGCAGTTTCACCCGAAGGGCGCCGCATTGACAGCGATAGCAAGGTTCGGCATTGGGCTTGGACTCCTCGCACAATGTTCAAAGTAAACGGGGGT
The DNA here is from genome assembly GCF_013339745.2 of Dermacentor silvarum. Lineage (NCBI taxonomy): Eukaryota > Metazoa > Arthropoda > Arachnida > Ixodida > Ixodidae > Dermacentor > Dermacentor silvarum. Next base: position 352,005,768 of record NC_051154.1, on the reverse strand, counting down.
GCAACATCTTGGCGCGACGCAGCATGAAAGGCAACTCCTGCTGGATTAGAAGGAACACCGCCCCTGGGTTGTATGCGGAGAATTCTTCAGGGCGTTCTTATTCCTCTTGTTTCTCTGCAGCGTCTTGTTGCTATTGTTTCTTGTCGGCACAATGGTTAGAGTACCGGGATTCTGTTCGCGATATATATGATGTACATGATATACATGATGATATATGATGATGACATACATGATGTTCGCGATATATATATATATATATATATATATATATATATATATATATATATATATATATATATCGCGAACATCATGGCGACTAGTGGTCAGAGGGGCACATACCAAGTAGTCCATAATCTGTCCACATTTTTAGGTTGCACTATGTGCGGGATCGGCCCACGAAAAAGGCTAGAAACATACCCGATACGGAAAAGTGGTGGTAACTCGCTAAGAAAGATTTCGTCTTTAAAAAGCCAAACAATTGACAGTTGTTTTGGACAGTAGTGGAACTGGTTAGCTATATTATGGAAGTGTTGTGTCTATATTTCAAGCTGAAAAAAGGTAATTAAATTTAAAAATAAAAGTTTGTTCGATGTTGTTGTTGTTCGTCGTTTCCTGTAGTGTGGGTGCGAAGGTGTTGCGGAAAAGAAATCATAACCGACAGAAATGCTGGCGGCATTCGATTCGGTTCTGACACGCAGGTACATTTGCGTGTCAAAACTGCTGATAAGTTCTTTCCAACCGGAATATTGTCAGCGCAATGAGCCAGTATGCTGAAATTTGAAGATAATGACTTTTGTCCGGGCTACTAAAATTGGTTTTTCTCTTCTTCTACGTATGTTTTCGATATGTTTCAGCTTGACGGATATTAAGATAACATAAGATCTTGATTCATTTTCTGAATTGCTTCAAATACACATTCACCTGCTGCTCCGCGTCAAAGGCATAACAATCGTTATCGCAGTATTTCCGCCCAAACAGCTGCTCATGCTCAGCCTGTTACGAAATCGCACATACCCGGCAAGCTTGACATGTTCGCAGAACAGACGAAACATCCTTCACATCGAACACTTTGAAGTAAACCGAGTATCTGAGGACGGACACCATGTATGTATGACCCGAGCAGTAAACCATTATACAATGCTTCATTGTCACTTCAACAACATGCACGGTAGCATTTATTTTTGGCAATGCGGTAAGGATTTATTTATTTATCTTTAATTATACGGGTCATTGTTTTGAAGCAGAGATCTACGGCCTCCTTCTAAGGTACCGCATTTCTCAAGGCATATGCACACTCGTCCGGTAATGCCGTACGAAATTTCTCATTAAGAAAAATCGCACGACAACATATCCGATCACGAAGAACTATCGTCACTTAATTGACGACGGTTTACCCACTGAAACCAACAATGGATGCTAGAGATAAGCTGCCGAGAACTATATATGGCGCTCGGCAGAGAGGTACAACTCACTTTGCGCCCGGACGACCGTAGAAGCGGCCACCAGAAGACAGGCGGAGACCAGAAGACAGGCCCGTCCCATGTCCCGACAAGGACTGATGGGTGACCAGTGGCATAGGGAACGCTTTTCCAGCACTTTTCCTTTTTTTTTACCTTTTTGCACTTCCGTCGAAAGGCCGCGCCTTAATTACAGCCCTAGCAATCACGCCGTACGTGAGCAGACGACACAGAACAGTGGGCGAGGCAGGGTATCGCAGACGGCAAATGTGCGCCGTCAGAAGGAAAAATAAAACGGGAGAAAAAACAGCAAATCACACTGCAGGCAGAATCCTCGAGGGACCTCTGACAACAGGGTGGAGTTCTTGGACGTGACCGAGCTCCGACGCGTTGTGTCACACTGGCTGCCGCGGGCGCAGCAGGCGAGCCTCGGGGACCAATCGCAGGGCTCGCTCGCGTGACGTCACGCGGGCGAGCGCGAAGGCAGCGCATCGGCTCGCCCTTTCTTGTTTCGTTTTTTAGTCCGTACTCTAGGGAAACGCAGATTCGACAGAAACAGCGAAAGACATTTGCTATCGGTTTGAAGTGCATTCGTGACTCAAGTGACCATTACGTCATGGCTGTTTGAGCTACCTAGAACGTGAACAGCATGTAAGAAGTAGAAAAAAAAAAAAGAAAACAAGCATAATCAGTTGGCTAGCAAATACAGAACAATAACAGAAGGTGGCTCGTGTATATTTGCTTTTAAGTACACGCCAGCGTTTTAGGCAACTACAATGCACGAAAGAAAAAGAAGAAGAAAAGAACGCGAAAACAAACAAACAAACAAACAACGAAGACAGCACATTAAGCACAGGGATCGCCCGAGTGTCCTGCTTAAATGCAGGTGCGCGTGTTTTTGCGATCCTACGCCGACGCGGCCTGCAGTTAAACGGACCACGCTAGAGACGCACGAGTACGGCCGTTAATCTTCTTCCGCCCGGTGCCATTTTTCGAACAATTAGGCGCCTCCCTTTAGTCGAAGATATTAGTTTGCAGCGGTGCGTAGCGAGTGGCACATCCGCCGTCCCGTGCGCGCCATGTGACGGCTCGATCGATACGCCGTTCGGCTGCGGGGGAATTCCAAACATGGGCGAGTGCCCTCACCACCCTCACATGGCAACGGCACGCTCCCGTGCCGAATCCCAAATGAGACGCGCCTTGTATAGGCCCACCGGGGTTACTGAAAGCAACAAAAGTACAGGCAAACGACCTCGAGACACGTGATCCGCGGCCTCAACGTCCACCGTATACCTCAGACGGAAGACCTATATGCACTATATCAGCGACGCCATCAGTTGGTATCGGGTAGCCGCGGATGGATTCGATGTTGCACAATCGACCGCAAATTCAAGGTCGAATGAATATCACTGCGACGCGTGCTGAAGAGCGCAACAACACAATCTGCCAACTGTCTATCGTACTCGACCAAAAGACAGCCGACACGGTGGATCAGTGGCTGCAGGATGGCGTTCTGCTGAGCGCCGGGACGCGGGTTCGATTCCCTACCACGGTGACCGCATTCCGATGAAGGGCATATACGAAGCTTGTGTATGCTTAGTCTCTGTGACATGTTAAAAGCCACAAGCTTACAGTCGCCCTTCGGCTCGCCCTTTTAAGGGCGAGCCGAAGGGCGACTTCAGGTTAATCTTAAGGTTAAGCTTTTAACACTTTTTTCTCTTCAGTATTCACTCGTGACGACGGAACGGTACCTACATTGCCTATTTCTCCTGATCGTCCTTCTGCTGATGATGTCGTAATTAATGAAGCAGGTGTCCTAAACCTTCTTTTGAGTATTAATGTTAAGAAAAGTGTAGGTACAGACGGCATTCCTAATGAGTTTTTATACCGGTACGCTGAGTGGATAGCTAAATACCTTACGATCATATTTCAATCATCCATTAGCCAAAGTACCTTTCCTAAAGCTTGGAAACAGGCCAAAATAGTGCCTATTCACAAAGGTGGTAACACGACAAATGTAGAAAACTACAGGCCCATTTCCCTTACCAGCACGTGCTCTAAGCTACTGGAGCATATTATCAGTAAACACCTTTCAAGTTATCTCGAAACATATAATGTCTTGTCACCGTCTCAGCATGGATTCCGAAAGGGTCTGTCTACCATAACGCAACTTGTCGAACTAGTTCATAACCTCTCTGAAACAATCAATAACCGCGAACAGATGGATCTCATTTTTTTGGATTTTTCCAAAGCGTTTGATAAAGTCTCCCACCCAAAACTGTTGTTGAAAATTCAGGCTTTCTTTAAAAACTCTAATATAACTAACTGGTTCAAATCTTATCTTCAGTCCCGAGAACAATTCGTCGAACTAGGCGGCTGTAAATCTGGTCTCGTACCAGTAGTATCAGGGGTACCTCAGGGCAGTGTGCTAGGGCCCCTCCTATTCATATTATTTATTAACGATCTTGCAAATTGTGCAACTGTCCCACTACGATTATTTGCGGATGATTGTGTATTATACAATAGGATAACATCACTAGACGATCAACTGGAACTGCAAGCTAGCTTACAAAAATTGCGGAATGGTGTGACCAATGGCAGATGATACTAAACCCAGAAAAATCTGTTTCCATGTCCATAACAAGAAAAAGAGTCACCCATGCTAACAGCTATAAAATCCGTGACATTGAACTAAAAAAGGTAACTCAACATAAATACTTAGGTGTACTAATTACTGAAGACCTCAGGTGGAACGCACATATAGACATGGTAAGCAAAAAAGCCAGCAGAGCTCTATGGAGTCTCAGACGTAACCTACGTAGTGGTACACCTGAAATAAAAAACTTGGCATATAAGACCTTAATCAGACCCATTATAGAATATGCAAAAATAGTGTGGGACCCCTATACGGCTACAAATCGTCACAAACTAGATCGAGTCCAGCGCCTAGCAGCTAGATTTATATTTAACAAATATCGTTATTGTCACTCTCCTAGTGAATTGTGCCGGAACGCAAATCTTCCTGCCCTAGAAATTATAACAACAGTGGACAGATTAAAATTCCTGTTCCTGATCATTCACAATAAACTTAAAATTAACGGCTCCGACTTTTTCAAATTATCGCCCAACACACGCTTCCGACATAGACACAGCATGTATATTGAACCCCCTTTAACACGAAATGACACCTTTAAATATAGTTTTTTTCCTAGAGCAATTAAGGAGTGGAACATGCTGCCCGATTCACTGGTTTCTTCCTCTTCCATAGATGCATTTTTAAACGAGCTGCATGTTCTTGTTTATTCGGGTGAATAAGTTCCGGATTGTGTTCGGCATATTAGTACCGTAAATATATGTGTGTCTTTATTGTTATTATTATTATTGTTGTTGTCTTTATTGTTGCGCGTGTAATTATTTATTGCATTGCAAATACTAGTTGTATTTCCATTCCTGTAATGACCCTTCCGGGGTTAACAGTATTAATAAACAAACAAACAAACAAACAAACAAGCGGTCAAGATTAATCCAGAGCCCTCCAATATGGCGTCTCTAAAAGCCGCTTTATTGCCTCAGGATGTGAAGATCAATCACTCAATCAATCAGTCAATCAATCAATAAATAAAAGTAAGTGCGGGGCAGGTATGACTTTCAATTTCTTTGTTCGCGGATATGGAGATGGTTATGTCACCAACATGATTGATTTTAGTCTTCCAATTACTGTGCATGTAGAAGAAAACGTGACTAGCTCTTTAGCGCATCGTTTTGCGTTCTAGCAATTAACATCGACGCCTCGCTGTCATTCAGGAAAGTCAACTTACTCTATAAAAGTTACATACACCTATCGTACCGCACGATGTCTGTCCCAAAAGTTCGTGCAGTGAGTCAGCAACAAAATACGGAGAGGCCGTATATAGTGGCACCGGTCTCTTTCTCTCTACACGCGAAAGGACCCGGTTGACGTCTAGCACGAACCAGACTGCTGCGTGGCAAGGCAGAGTTTTATGCGCCCAGTTCCTAAAGATAAAGATTAAATTTTAAAGATTTTACGGGCCAAAACCACCAGTTTATTATGAGGCACATCATATAGTCAGTAGCTCCGGTTTTAGTATGACCAGCCGGGGACGTGCCCCTAGATCCCACCAAGTACACGACCGTTTTCGCAGATCGCCCCCATCGAAATGCGGCCGCCAAGGCCTGGATCGCACCCGAAACCTCCAGCTCACCAAGCCAACACAACGCCATAGCCACTAAACTACCGCGGTGGGTCGTGCAGTTTGTGCAACACATTTTTAGTTTTTGTCGAAATGGAGATACATGAACAAACGGAACAAAGTATCAATATCAGCAGGCGTTTATCCAGGATTCTGGTTTTCGGGGGGTGCTACCGAAACGTATATATATATATATATATTGACCCTTTTCGCGGAGCAGTTTGTTCGGAAGAAACGGGATGGCGCTTTTTGCGGCGTGCCGTGTACGTTGCCTCAGCGAAAGCGCACGGACACGAAACCATTACCGCTTCTTCCTTGTTTCTGAGCGATCAGCTGTCGGATATGCAACTGGGTTTTCGCTCACGCACTGTGCTCCATTCACGCTGCAACGTGTGGAGCGGTGGATTGAAGACGTGTGCAAGTACCGCTGCACGGACCGCTGCTACATGAGGACTTTCTGCGTTGCCGGCCCTTCGCGATGCACGGCTTTCCTCGAGGATAAAAAATAAATGCACTTTTCCGCCAGCGTTGTATCGCAAACCTCCAAAGAAAGGATTTCAACCCCGGTTTGTTGGCAATAGTGAATACCGCTCATTAAACAATGACAGTGAGTAGCGCCGCATCCTGGCATAGTAAGTTTCGCGCATGTTATCTGCACACACCTATTCCAACTCGCACGCTAACTTACGCACACTCTATCACCCAACGTATTAAGAATATGCTAATAGGCGCACACTTGAATCAATGCGCCGAAGCATGGGTGACAGCGACTACACGGACAGCACGCGAGTGGTCGAAGCTGAACGTTTCGTGACGGTTCACAGGAGTAATTAAGCGAGTTGCCAGAGATAATACCTTTTTAGTACAAGCTATTACAAAGTACAGAACAGCTACGTTCGAAGCCTTGTGTGCAGTAAGAACAAATCCACTACAAATGAGCACACCCGCTAGCGATTAGGCAGGAAATAATCAGATAGTGACCGCACCGAAGAACTTCGCTGAGTCACAAACGTGACGAGCCGCTGCTTCAAAGTATTTGCCAAATAAAGAACGAAAGGCAAAACACACTGATCCTGATTCAATTCATAAGCGGAAAGTTTGGATAGCTTGGAATACATTTTAACCTCGCTTTTAGAACAAGCACCATATCCGCTGCTTGCGCCGTTTGGACAAAGCTTAATGAGCTCCAAAAGCGCTTTTACATGTCCTCTGAAGCTGTGGCCAAAGCTTCGTGTCGTTCACCTAGCCAGCGTCTACTATATCTCCGAAAAAATGTCACAGTTTCGCCCTAAGGGCGAAGCAATGAATGCGATAGCAACACAGCAATGCCATACGAAGTAAGGTGAGCGGCTTTGGTAGCAATATGAATTGTAGTAAGCATGAGCTGATTAAGTAAGCAGGTGTGCTGCGCCGTAAGTAGACCGACATGAAGAGAGACTCGATGACCACGAGAAGGCGCGTGTGAAACGGTGGTGTTCATGATAAGCGCTTCCCGTGGGCAGCGCGTGCGAAGGGACACACCTGTAGCGCTGCACTGCCGATCCGGGCAGCATTGCATGTGTAGCGTGCGTTGGAAAATGTGGCCCGACTATTACTAACTGAATGAACAAGCGTGGTGTGAGCGCGCACAAACAAACATGAATAGATCACACTGAATGATTGCAGACAACGACTGTCAAAACGCTGGCAGCAAGCAGCGGGCGAAGGTAGGTGCGGTCTATCGCTTCAACGGAAACTGAGCGGCGAATGCACGGCGCATAAAGGTCAGAGCCGTGTGGAGATAAGCGACGGTGCGAGCGAGCGACGAGCGCGGTTGCTGGCAGAGTAGAAGTGCGCCCCCCCCCCCCCCCCCCCAGCTCCCTCCGGCGCTGGCTTCCCGCTTCCTTGCTTGCGCGTGGGAGATTGAGTGCGTTCGCTCTCCGTGATAGCGCGCGTCCCCGCACGCTTCCCCTCGGGCATACGGCGCGCGGCGAAGATTTTATCTATAGGGAACCTGACGGCGACGCCGACGGCAGAAATCCGGTTGAAGTGTCCATATAATTGCTATCGCAATAAAAAGAGGTTTCCTGAGCCGCACCGGGCGTCATGTACATCCATTGTAAACACGGAAGCAACAGAGGCAGCTGAGGCAAGCAATGGACACGTCACCACGTGATCGAACAGGGCGACGCCCACGGGATCCCCACGCAAAGGGTCGATATATACATAATAAACTTTCTCTCTCTCTCTCTCTCTCTCTAGAGAGAGAGAGTTTGTTATGGCAAGTCTTCTTTACCTGCACATTGTCATCAGCCGTATACATGTGCTTCCTCCTACTCGCATGTGTGCGTGATCATCATCATCATCGGATGCGCTGTCTTCGACGAGTCTCTGGGTCTGAATGAATAAAGGCTGTCCACACTACTGTCACAATTTATATATTGTGGTAGAAATGGCTATATTAGGTTCGTTAAGGTGAAAGCATCGGCTCCTTGCTGATTCATTTTCAGGCGGGAGCAGCGCTAATGAGTAATAATGACATGAGCACAGGTGAAGGAACGCGGAAAAGGACACGCTGCGCTGTCTATATCAGCTACTTATTATTGCGATAGACAAACATTGAAGCATGCTAGAGTGAGTCGTGAAAGGCATAAAATACATGAAAAGCATAAAAAAGGCAGGGGTTGGTCATCCTTACACAATGGCGCGTGCTCGCGGTAAATGCGTCTGGTCAGAGGTTATATAGCCGATAAATATGCCTTTTCCTTGTGGGCTTGACAACTGCGTGCTTGACACCATGTGTCATGGCTTCCCGCAGGTTCATGTACGGACCATCTCGGGGCGAAGCCGGGTTCTGCGTCAAGGCTGTTTGACACGGCGCGATTTTCACTCAGCATCACAGCTATATCCGTCGCTCCGCGGCCGCCACGACCGTCGCAGTTCACCGCTATCAAGGCTCCCCCAAGTAGGTAGCGCCGTACCGCAGTCTCAGCGATCGGCGCGGTGTTGAGCGCGAGCGACAGAAAACGCCCTCGAAATATAGAATTTTCTGCCGAAGTTAATTTACGACGTGTTGTAAAGGCGTCTCCGTAGCGGTGGACTAAGCAATCCTTAAGGCACACATCTCTAAAAAGCCTAAAAAACACGCTATAGTTACTGTATTGATCAATAAATAAGAAGATTTAAACATCTGACTGGTTCCCGTGTTGTTTTATTGTAACAATACTGAGGGGCATGAATAACCTGAAAGTAGGCGGAAACTTCCGGTGTCGCTGCAACAGAAATCAAGCCGTCGTAAACGCATGTGAAAGTTTTCCACACAAATCGTTGTTCCACTCAACCGACTGCATAAATTTTGTTCTCGCCCTAGTCTATGCATATGAAACAGCCTTCAGGCGCCAGTGTGGGGTAGACCCGGTTCCTAACTCTGGCTATGAGGGATGGGCCAAGAATGAGTAAGCAAGAAAATTAGTGAAATCTAAAAAGAAACACCTCTGAGAAGTATTGATTAGATCCAAAGAAAAGTAAAATAACAAATTGCGCTTCCACTTCCGCCTGATTCTTGGCCACGATGTCGCTGTGATTGTGCTTTAGCGTGCCTCGCGGCAGCAGTTCTTCCCTGTCACCGCCGAGATGAAGAGGAAGTGGTTGCCGCAGTTCCATGCTGGATATGCATGCGTGCTTCTGCTGCTTGCTCTAGTCTGGCTATGTTGCCTGCTCATCTGCGCGTTCTGCAGTAGGAGACCGAGTCTCGTAGTGTGCTGGTGAAGTCCATGCTGACGCCGTGCGAGGCGCTCCGCGCGGGAAACAACGCGGCTGCCGAGAACTCGGCCCCGAGTCCGCCGCAGCTCCCACCATCCCATGCCAAGCCGGCAGCCCTAGACAGCGCCGCCGAGTGTCCCGCGTCCTCGCTCCAGCAGTTATTCGTCAACGATGCCCAGTGGATCAGACGCGTCGCCGCGAACGTCGAGAAGCGTTGGCATGCCCTGTGGCTCCGTTCTCTAGAGTGGCAGCGCATGCTCGAACAGCTTCTGCAGGGGTCACGAGGTATCTGGGAGACAGGTGGTGACTTCTGCTTCGGCTATGAGCCCAAAACCAAGCAGCCGCGCCTGAGCTGTGAATGGGACGGCGGCAGCAGCACAGCAAGCGACAGAACCATGGAAATTGGCAGCAATTGCCACAATTGCACCGTGGAACCCCGCGCTGAGAATCAGCTCACCCCTATCGCTCTGCCTCCGACCGAGTCTGTGCCACCCGAAAGGCTCGAGAGTTGCGTCACCGTTGGGCAGACGGCCATCACGGACCTTAAGTTGGCACGCAAGGGAAGGCGGCGCTTCGAGGTGTTCAACGATGTTGGGTATTCGAGCGAGAGCTCACCACAGGTCTCCAGCGAGGACTGCATCCGGATCTACAGCTACAGCCCGGAGCTAGCGGAATCGGTCTTCCAGGAGCATCGAGACGACTTGGCAAGGGACGGCATCGATGAATGTGGCACCGGCATAATCGATCTGTACAAGGTGGCCGACGAAGAAGAGTACGAGAAAGGGGCGTATGAGGCGTCACCGCTCATCCTGACGAACGTCTCGAACGTCGACTTCTACACGATGACACGGCTCGAAGAAGCACCGTTCTCGGACCGCAATAGAGATGACGTTGCGGGCGCCGCAGGGCGGCTGGATGATGAGATGATGGGTTTTGCGGCGCTGGAACAGCTTGCAGGCGATGTAGAGGTCTGTGCAACCGGTGTCGACGTCAAGTCGGAGCAGGTGTGGCGCTGTCTTCAGAGCTGCGAGGTAGCGCCTTTGATTTCAGCTACAGATGATGAGACAGAAGAGGACGCATCCGTGGCAGGGGGCAACAAGGGTCGCGTGGACAGCTCTTGCGATGCCAACGGCGAGTACACAACGAACAACGAGTCCGAGGAACTCGGCGACGAGTCCGATGGAGCTGCCCCATCTCGCCATTATTCTCGTGGCAGCAGCAGTCAGGGCCGGGACGGGTCACGAAGTATGTCGCTTCTCAGCAAGTTTGGGACTGGTTTTGTGGAGACTATTGTACAGGTTGGCTTGGCCCTCTCTGAAGACGACGCAGCAGCACCGAGAGGTGTCTTGTGCCAAGGCCTCCGTAAGAAACGCTCGCACCAACGTCGCTCGAGCGTCATAGAGCTGGGTCCATGTGGAGCTCTGCAGCTGTGCCCACACTCGACGTCAGGGATGGCTCGGAATTTGATGACACATACGTCGACAGTCAAGGCACATGTTCGCCCACGTTCAAGCTCAGTAAGTTTTCAGAAAGCCCTGTCGTCACCCGACGGCCGATCGCTAAGGTCCCGTGGCCTGCGGGGATTGCGCTCTGGCTCGAGTTTCGAGGCCCTCTCTGGCTCTCCGTCGGCGCATAAGCGGCAGAAATGTGGCGATGACAGCGGAAGACACCTGAGACGCACCTCGGCACCATCCCTTTCAACAGGCACCGCTGGCTCACTGCAGAATGCGTCTTCGTCTTCGGGCTCAGATAACTACAAGTACTGCCCTCCGTAGATCAGCTCCAAAATCTGCCTGTTCTCGCGGTCGCCCATTCTGGCCCACGTTGAGGAGCAGAACTCAGTCTCGGATCAAGAGCGGGACGACAACAAAGACCCACCATACTTAAGTGAGCCCTGCTTCACCTACTCCGAGCAGACTGCACGTGAGGACCAGATGAAGAAGCTGCTGGACTTTGGGGACGACTACTGGCCTTTCATCGGGAGCCCGTCAGACAGCTCCTCGCTCAGCGGCCAGCCCAGAAACCTCCCAAGACGATCCCCGCACAAGGCCCACCCTGCCACGAATTGTGGAGGCACTACGGAGTTCGACTCGGATTCAGACATTCAGGAACATCAGCGCCTGTTGGGCCAGAGCACGCGCTCTTATATCTTCATCCGCAACAGCCTGCACAAAGATTGTCACCTCTGGCAAGGATGCGTCTCAGGGGCCTCGATAGAAAAGGTCACCCAAGTTTACGGAGCTGGTGGCTATCTGCCAGACCAACCTGCACTGGTTGAAGATTATACACATCCAGCTCCACAATAAAGAGGACTCACCACAGCTACAAAAGTTCATCAACCTTTTAGGAGGCCCTGGTGAGAGAACTGGAGGCCGTGTTTGAGACGGGGCGACAAGCGATGGCCACGATGAGAAGGCCATGCCGAAGGGCTCGCCAAGCCAGGCCGACGTGCTCCAGATCTTTCACAGCACTTGTATTAAGGCTCCCTAGGTTATAGTATATAGGTTCGATATTAGGGGCAACTTTATTTCTAATATATGTTAACGATATGGCACCTTCAATTCAAGTCAGACTATTTGCAAATGATTGTGTTATTTTTTGAAATTTGAGAAGTGTTTTAGACCAAATCCTACTGAACGAATCACTGCTAACTCTTGAAAAGTGGTGTGATGAATTTGCCACGGAAGTCAACCTAAATAAAGCAGCATAGAATTAGTGTATACTAACTGTGTAGAACATTGAGCATGAGCATTACAACACAGAAAAAAAAGCACCTTTAACCTTTACATATGCCCTAAGTGATAATGAAATTGAACGTACTACTCAAAGTATGTCCGTGCAAGAATTACTGCAATTTTCATTGGACTAGGCTCGTAAAAAGCATATCTGGATCCGTTCAAGAGGAACCTGGTTTTCTATGACGCGAAGGTGAGCTAAATGATGATGCACCTGATGCAAACATAATATTGCACAAAACAACAACAACTAATAATAATAATAATAATAATAATAATAATAATAATAATAATAATAATAATAATAATAATAATAATAATAATAATAATAATAATAATAATCTTTATTTGCACTTGAAGGAAAAAAAGGGGGGGAGAGGAGTAAAGAGAAAGAGGGGGATCGCCCTGGGTGGCGTGCTAGGCGTGGCAGATAGGTACAAACCCGTACGCGGAGCGCCTGCCAGCCATCCACCCAGGGGAGGGGGGAGGAGGATGAAAACACTGTGGAGGATGGTAGACAAAAGGCAAATGATTGACCAGCTAATTCAGGATCTAGGCCCGGTCACGGAGGCTTCTTGCACAGCTCCCTAGATGACGCACGGTCCGAAGGGAGGGGTGTTCGCACATGTCGTGGGGCAGAAAGAAAGTCCCGCACTGCAGCCGGAATGAGTGAATTCTGGTGGCGGACTGTTCTCGCATACATTGGTTCGGGCTGACCCGTTCGCTTGCTGTAGCGGACGACTGAGCTGATGTAGGAGTCGTCAAGGGATCCATCGAGGCAGCGGCAGAGAAAGCCTATCCGGGCGACAGTGCGCCGCTGCTGGAGCGTCTGCCATCCAAGGCGTTGCAGTCGTGCCTCATACCGTGGAAGTGCTTCGCGGCTGCAGCCGAGGCGGGTGAACAATGTCCGGGTGGCACGGTGCTGGACGCTCTCCAGCATATTGGTTAGGTGAACCTGAAAGGGGTTCCACACAGAAGAGCAGTACTCCAGTCGTGGCAGCACAAGGGCAGTATAAAGTGCACGGAAAGCATCCGGGCCGCACGGTTTCGACGTGCCTACCACGAAACCGAGTGTGCGACGCGCTTTGGCCACTGCGTTGGAGACGTGCAGTGAGAAATCAAGAGTTGGGGTGAACGTGACTCCTAGAATTGCTGCTGAGGAAACATTACGCAGGACATAGCCCTCAAGCGTGTAAACAGGCGAGGTAGCTCTTTTGCTGTTGTGAAAACGGAGAACGACACTCTTAGTTTCACTGATGGAGAGATGGTTGACCGATGCCCACTGGAAAACATGGGTGAGGTAGTCTTGCAGGTGGACAGAGGAGTTATCACACGATGAGACAGGGGCCAAGATAGATGTGTCATCCGCATACTGCACCAGGAGAACGTCGTTCGACTGCGGCATGTCGTTAACATAGAGGGAAAAGAGAGTCGGACCTAGCACAGAACCCTGGGGAACTCCAGAAAGGGCAAGGTAGCTCTCGGAGTGCGATCCGTGGTAATGGACCCGCTGTGAGCGTCCCACCACGAAGCGTGCTAACCAGAGGAGCAATGTGCCTTGAAGACCAGCTTGGGCTGCTTTTGTCACCAAAATGGCGTGGTCGAGTGTGTTGAATGCGTTAGTGAGATCCAATTGGATCAGATCTGTTGGCGTGCCGCTATCCATGTTGGAACTGACATAATGTGCGACCGTGGCTAGGGCGGTCTCACAACTGCGATTGGGACGGAATCCGTGCTGAGAGGAAGCAAGAATGCTGTTCTGCTCAAGGAAGGCTATAATGAAGCGATTGACGAGACGCTCGAAGGTCCTACAAAGGATGGAGGTGATTGAGACTGGGCGATAGCTGGACATCTCACATGTGGGCTTCCCTCGGCCCTTGTGGACAGGGGTGACAAAGGATTCCTTCCATTTCTGGGGAACAAAGGCGTTGTCCATAAAAGACTGAAACATAAGTAGGAGGGAGTAGGATACGTGTGGGTAGATAAGTTTCAGGAAGGAAGGAGCAATATAATCCGGGCCTGGATTTTGGGACGGCTTAATGAAACGCACGGCCTCGTGCAGGTCATCATGTGAGAAGGAGATGGTACTGATGGAGGCTGCAGGAGTAGTGACTCTGGTTTCTACCTCTTGGGCAAGGAGATCAGGATCAAGAGAAGTGGTAGAGCTATATGTGGATGAAAAACTGCGAAGCAAATAACCGTGCTATCGATGAGGGTTCGGTTACAGGTACGGCGTTGTCCATAAAGCAAGGTTTGTGGGAAGTGGACTGAAAGCGTTTAATATACGACCAAAAGAGCTTGGGACCTCCTTAGCCTTGAGAGCAATTTTTCGTGCGTAATCATCATGGGCCACTTGGATGGTAGCCTTCATTGAGCGCTGGAGATCCTTGGCTTTCTTTAGTGTTACAGGGCACTTGAGCTGCGCAGCACGCTTAAATAAGGCTCGCTTGTGGCTGGCCATCTTAATAATATCAAGAGAAATCCAAGGCGGTCTTCGTCGAAGAGCTTTCCTGGTGGATTGAGGAACACAGTCTGCTTGGATTGCTTGGATGAAGTCGCACCACAGGTCGAAATTCGTGGAACAGTCACTCCCAGTGGTTAAGCACCAGGGAGAAAGATGAGCTAGCTGAGCCATATGAGCCAGGTCTGTCGTCCCAAAATGCCACAACGTTCGTGCAAAGTGACCTTTGCGTGGTAGGGTCGTCGCATAAGAAATCTCAATGGCAGAATGGTCGCTCCCTGTGAGACCAGGAAGGACCTCGCAGGAGGTGACCCGGCTGATGTTGCGGACAAAGACGAGGTCAAGGAAGCTGGCCCGACCTTGCGATGAGTAAGAAGGATGCTGACAGACTTGATGTAGGTCAGCGGTAGTGACGGTATCAAGGAGTGTGTCATCGGCTGCATCACTGGAGAGAGGCTCGTCGTGCTGCCACCAGTCAATGTGAGCGTTGAAGTCGCCGATGAGCACTACATCAATGTACGGCTTAGTAGCTTCTGTGGACAGAGCAGCATCAAGCAGCCTGTAGGAGCGATCTCGGAGCTTGGGTGGGCAGTAGACACATCCAACAAGAAGAGTCCCTCGGGGAAGGTGAAGCTCCAAGAAGATTGCCTCAAGGTCGTCGTGCTCAAGGTCGTGCCTACGGTGCGCGGAAATCCCTACAGGGGTAGCAACGAGGACACCCCCGCCTCGACCACGGCGATCCCTACGGAAGATAGTGTGGGAAGAGATATCCATGAGCTCACCGTCGAGCACTCCAGGGTCCAACCACGTCTCAGTGAGCAGGATAACTGTGTTGGCTGGAAGGGCAGCTATTGTGGACTGCAGATCAACTAGTTTGTTTTTCACGCTCCGATAGTTTGTGTAGCACAGTTCCAGTGCCATGCAGGGTCTTCCCGGGGGTCCTGGAGTCGTGCTTGGGGGGGGGGGGGATGTAGTACAATGACTCGGTGAGTGTGGGAGCTGCGGCTGCGGATCAGTGAAGAGGGAGTCGCAGAACTGAGGCAAGGAGCAAACGAGGCACAGCCAAGGGTCATTGCAGGAACCCAGTTTGCGATACTGAGCCATAGTTAGGTGCACGCAGCGACGATGAAACCAGCCGTCACAGGAATCGCAACATAGCGCAGCTTGATCGTCTCGCACTCGTTTAGTGCAGGATGCACAGGTGGGTTGTGGCGGGCCCGGGTTGGGAGAAACGTCACCGGCGAGGAGGAGGAATATGGCGAGGTAGTGGTGTTGGGCAATGCGGGTGACTGCAGTTGTGGGAGAGTTGCGCCGATGTGGAAAAGCCAATGGGGCGAGGAGGTAGCCATGGGGCAGCGGGGGAGTAGGCCTAGCAGCAGCTAAGCGACCACTCGGCTGAGCGCCGGTCACTCTCGGAAACGGGGCTCCGTAGAAATCTGTAGCAAGACGCCGGGAGCACTCACGAGGTCGGAGATGACTAAAGCTTTGGTGGCGGAGCTGTAAAAGCGCGAGAAAAAGTAAAAGGAGACGGAGGCGCAAAAACACACATGCGGTAGCCATTGGATTGGATTGGATCTGACAGAGTATGATTATAGGGTGTCGGATCCTCACACCAAAAATATAATAAAATGTTCGAGACCATAAGAAGCCAGCATACAATAAAGGCAAAGAAAGCATAAGGGAAGTTATTTGTAGTTTTAATTGAAGTGTAGAAATGCGAAGGTTGTGGGGTTCGGCTCCCACCTGCGGCAAGTTGATTTTCCGTCTACTTTTATTTTCCTTTAATTTATTATTTCCATACCTCAATTAAAACTACCAACAACGTCCCCTATGCTTTCCTTGGGTTCATTATCTGCTGGCTTTCTGTGTTAGTATGGCATAGAGTTTTATACTGTTATTATTTAGAAACTCTATGGTATGCGGCCAGAGAAAGCATCTCATGCCGACTGGCACAAAGAACCCTTGTGAGCTGCCATGTGCCGCGTTTCGAACATGCGTGCTTCGTGTCGCAAATGAGGCGAAATATATAGGTGTTTGCGTAGTCTGCGGAGTGCAGCGGAATGTACAATCGCGTGCAATAAGAGCTGAAACACGGTGCCCGAAGTCGAAGACGCCCCAAAGACTACACGGCGGCGTCGACAAGCGAAAAATTGGTTTCATAAATACCAGTAGTTGGAGTGGTGTTTAGATCGGCAATTTTTCGTATGTGGCCGCCGGCGTACATGCTCTTTGAGCCCCTCCAACCATGAGCGCCGTGCTTCAGCTCATATTGCACGCGACTGTGTACGTGTAAAAGATTCGCGAGAGGGAGCCTCTCGACACGATACCCGCCAGTAGGCTACTATTGTTTACCACCATTATTACAGAGGTTTGCTTGCGACTGTTCAAATGCGTCAGTGAGCACGCTTTCGCTGTGCTTGATTTATAATTTGTAGTTTCCACCGCGTTCGTCAGTTTCTATCCTCTTTTCTCTTTTGCAGCCTGTGCCTTAGACGGCCAGCGATGCCTGTTGTACGAGCTACTGCTTATAGTGTTCTTGCACTATATTACAGACCTCTTTCGGCTTAATAAGCTTTTGATATGAGGGGCTCACTTGTATACACTGAATAACTGCGAGGCGTCACCGTTTCTAGCTAACGGCAGAGGTGCGTAATTCTAACCATGCCCATAGGCATAGTTATCTTTATATCTTAAGGGTCTGAGATGTGTACTGTGTAGTTTAATTTTAGGAAATGTTCATGCTAAAGTCAGAAACATCGGATTTTTTTTTCAGTGCAGCCCTCGATTAGAATATCAATATTCGAAAAAAAAAGACTTTTTTGTTTTGTTTTCACTTTCCGCACATATCGTAATCTTTACCACGTAGCATACTCACGAATTCCGAGTGCACTTGGGCCCCTCCATTACCACATGTGATACGGTTGGTTTAACACTGGAAATTTCCGCTTTTATGCATGCTATGGCGTAGATAACCATGTGCGATAAATCAGTGATCTCTACAGATTCACGGAGAAAATCTATTGTGCCGTGCTGCGCAAGCCAGACACACCCATATCGCGGTTACGTTATTGCAGACCACCACATATTTCTGTCCGCGGTCCTCGAAGCCACCCGTCTACACCCAGCGCAATCGCAAGGATCACGAGCTATTTTATATCTATTCTGTTGCGCTCTTTATTTTGTGAGGATACGAAATGGCGATTTTGGAACAACATTTTGATCGCGCTTAGGATGCGCAGTTACAACGAGCTGGAAGAGGGTAGTTCAAACCTAATTGACATTCTAGAGCTTAGTAAAGCTTTCTGCTGGGCGAGTTGGTTCATACTTGCAAAGGAAATGGTTATGCGCAAACAAAAAACACGGACACAGTAATCGGCCCTACATACATCGCATCTCTCATAATTTGAAGAAGGTTGCGAGTAGGCACGCTGTGCCAATTGTTTTTTAAGTCCCGCGTAAGCTCGCTGGGCTCTGCCCGAGGATTTGTGCTGCTAAGAAGAATCCTGGAGGATGTGGCAAAAAGCACGAGCCGCCCTACGTAAAATGCGCGGTTGGCGTTGTGTACGAAATTCCGCTATCATGTGGAAAGACGTACGTAGGGCAAACTGGCCGGTGCGTGAACGTTCGTGCAAGGGAACATAAGCTGTCGATTAAAAATAATGAGAATGCGCATTTGCCTGCGCACGTCCGGCATTGCATGTGTGTACCAAATTTCCGAGGCATCAAAATTTTGGGCAAAAGCCGTGATACCACTGCCCGTGAACTGTTGGAAGCCTTTCATATTTCGTCAAAAGGAGATGGCTGTATAAGTGATACATCAATTTCTTAAAAGAAACTGAGATGATGTTCTTGCGTGGCACGTTGTAATCTTTGAAGTGTGTCATGTGATCACCGCTGTTGTACCTACGTCATTGAGAGTATATATTGACAACGCAGGAAAAAATAAAGTCAGTTGAAAGTTAAAAAAAAAAATGCGCTCATCCGCGTCTATTACTGTGTGCGTGTTTTTTGTTTGCGCATAACCATTTCCTTTGCATTCTATAGCTTCTTCGTACATTGTTTTTCGCTGTGCAAGCACTTCTACGAATCTGGATGATATGTGCGCGGACCTCTAGCATCGTATACAAATAGGAACACGTTTTAGGCCCCAGAAAACGCTCCTACTGATGCGTCATGTGTAACTTGATGTGTAGAATTCGCTTCGAGCTATTCCGACCTCCTTTGTGCATTTAGTTATCTGTAGAAAGCGGCGTTCTTGCACAGAATATACGAAATGGCATGTTGGTAATCAATACCGAATAGCCAATACCGACTGAGAATGCTGAGGATTTACGAGAGGTCTTGTATCGTCTATCCTTGTCAATTTGTTTGCGCTGTTCTGTTTATTCGCTCCCACAGAAATCAAACCACATAAAAAAAAGTGAGGATACATTCAACTCTGTTAAGGTGGATGACCGACGAAGCTGTAGCACATCACACAAGGTTCGACAAGGGTATACATATATACATGTATTTATTTTCGTCATTTGGTATTGGTCGTGACGAAAAGGTTTTTGGTTACTGTCATATACACTGACTAGTTCGGTTACAACCTATGACAGATTCTTGGCCAAAGTTAAATCTGTACACTACCGTTGTTGAGTAGTTGAGCGACTTGGGTTGGCGTGGCACTTCAAACTAAACTCTTCTAGCACAAACTGAGTGAACTTGTCTCGTTGAAGTCTCGAACGATGATCGCAGGGGTAATGTCATCACGCCTAACCCGTGTAAAGTGAGTGGGCATGAACTTCTCGATATCACACTTGGGTGTGCCTGGAGGTACATACACAGTGGATATCACAGTTCCGTCTTTCATTTGTATACGGCACAGACATCCCCACAGTGGAGGGCATTGTTCTCTTGCGAGTCAAGGGTTTATGTTTGTACATACATTTTGCCCTTACCCCATCCCCCTGTGCACAGTAGCCAACCGGGCACTTAACATGGTTATACCTCTCTGCCTTTCACCTCTTATTTTCCTTCCTTCCTTGTCCTTTGCGTATATGACATTGCCTTCTGCTCGTTAGTCCTTGTGCTGTTCACAAACGATTGCAATATATCCACTGACTTGAATCAATGCATCTTGATTTATTATTATTATTATTATTTATTATTATTATTATTATTATTATTATTATTATTATTATTATTATTACTATGGGTGGAGTGCTTGAAGCCTGCTTGACCTCCGCCGCAGGACGGCCCGGTGTTGCACTATCTCCGGGATCGGTCCACGTTCACGCACAGACACGCACATCACATGGCACCCTAGCCATACACAGCTTCGTTGGGGGTGTGCCCGCTCTTGGCCGATCCTCCAGAATGGGTCTGTCCGACTGTGACACAAGAGGTGCAGAATCCCTAAATGCTGCTTGATACGTGTTGTACTTTTCTGTGCATGTCCTCACCATTCTTCCCTCGACACGCAACATACATTGCCTTCGTATGTGTGACTCCGAAAGAAATATTTCATAAATATTACGAGCCACTTAATTATCTGGCTTTGAAATATGAATGTGCGCAAAGTTGTTCACAACCTGAAGAAAGTTGCTAACCTGTTGCCTTCTCGGCACCATGGAAGCTGGCTGGCCTTGTGCCCAGACATTAAAGTACCGCAAGAGCTAGGCCTGCGTGGGAAGAAGCGCGCATGCCATGGGCCGTATGTTGCCTGAGCGGTTGGCGCGGTTTACGAAATTCCTGTCACTTGCCGTAG
This sequence comes from Dermacentor silvarum, assembly GCF_013339745.2. Taxonomy (NCBI): domain Eukaryota; kingdom Metazoa; phylum Arthropoda; class Arachnida; order Ixodida; family Ixodidae; genus Dermacentor; species Dermacentor silvarum. The sequence continues at coordinate 351,985,411 of NC_051154.1, read as the reverse complement.
GGTATATATTAGCCAAACAGGCCTCTCACTGAATGACACGGCAACGGAGTACGAGCTTTCTGCTAAGAAAAAAAAATCCGATGACACCTAACCCCTTCTGATGAGTTGTGAATGCGAAAGCATTAATGTCCAATTGAACGCCGTTGAGCCGTCCTTCGAATTATGTACTCCTCGCGGGCAAGCGAGCGCATTGAGACGCTCGGTCAACATTTCCTAGATAGCATAAGACAGGTGTACTTCGATCCGTGACGCCATGCTACCTTGCCAGACTGCCATAGAATCTGATGGGGACGCTCCCGAGTAAGCCGCGCTGATTTTGACGTCACCGCTTTCGTCACGGTGGACTTGGCAATGGAAATTTTGGTCCAAGTAGCATAACATCATAAAGCAGAGTGCACAGGCCCGCTATCTTGGACGCACTGGTTTAGTCCATGTTGTAAGACACTCTGCTTCTGAGCGTGGTTTCTTAGTTCGAAACTTACTACCGCCAACGTTTTTCCTTTCGAATTTGTTCTGAATTTTTTATACATTAATTGCTTTATAGCGATCACCGAGGCAAAGATAGAACGCAGGAGAAAGCTTGCGCGAACAAGAAACACGCGGATAACACAGGCTTCCGAGACCGAGGGTGACGTGGCGTCGCGGTGATGCTCTCTCCCTTCACGCAACACCTGGCACGGCAGCTGGTGTTCCCTTTCGTCCGCTCTGCTGCGTCGAGGCACGCACGTGACGTGGCGTCGCAACAAATGAAAATTTAGGTGCTGTTTCGCTGCTACAGGCGCCGGCTTTTTCGCTCAATGGGCCATTTGATGCTTTCGAATCAACACGATTGCTGCGCATTTGCCTGGGCATCGTGGTTCCTGCACGTGTGAGCCAAGTCTTTATACCATCCGCTTACTCGGCAGAAGGAAAGATGCGTTAGCACGTGGGCTAACGGAGGCATATCGCGTTAAAAAGAGACGAAGACGTTTGTATCAGCGATACGTCCGTGGCTCGATCTGCATAGCACTGAACATAAATTGTTTTATTGATTGTTAGAATAAGCATGCGTTTTCGCAATTTCACATCCGTGGTCTGATTGCGGCGCGCAAATATAATTGCGTAAGCTTGCACTTTCTGCCAAATAGTGAATAAACTCTTTTGAGCGTGACGCCCTTTCGTGTCCTGGTCTTCGTATTGTTTCGCTTCCCATTACACGATGCCTTGATATGAAACAACTAGCCCAGCAACAAGTAGTGATACGCACACTCGAACGTGAAACGCATTGCATTACGGTATGCTTGAGTAGCTTCATACGGGAACGTTTGCCTCACCGGGTAGGGCCATAGCTCGCATTCTGAACAAATAATGCATTCCCAAGTCTATATACATGAAATTTAAACTCGCAGGGCTACACGATTGTGTTGCACAAGACAATGTAAAAACGTCGCCGCCAAGCAATGGACTTATTCACCATATTCACAGAACAGTCTTTGGGATTAAACGGTGCAACAGATGAAAATCAAATGAGTAGACAGAACGAGCGCTGACTCGTACGACACAGCACACATAAATATGGTAATACAGTCGAACGCCTTTACAATGAACGCCTCTTCAGCGAAATAACCTGCATGACAAAGGATTGATCATGTCCTGGCTAAAATACTGTGTTTCATACGTATTGTGAACGGCTTTACAACGAAGACCACTACAACGCATTTGCCTGTAGAGCGACGGAATTCGGTGCCCTATAGGTGGCTGATTTGTTGCTCTAAAACGAACGCCACGTATATAGCTGTGATGTCACTGCCCTCCGCAGATCACCGAGGTGCGCTCTGCGCTAGCGCTAACGGCAGCGCTAGCTATACGAACTTGACGCGCGTGCCGAATTCAGAAGTAGTCCCACTGCACTGCTTCTGAAATCACTTGACTCGTGCTCTTCTTGTTGTAATGCGTCAGCGGGTGCGACGACTAACGAAAACGTCGCATTTAATGACGAAGTGGTGATGTAATCGTAACTGATGACCGACGACGTCATCAGAGCCATCTAGGGTGGAAAGGATGCCGATGTCTACGAAGGCAACAATCAAGGAGGTCCTGTAAACGAACAATTAATTTTGATGGCGAGGGAGGCGATAGCAGCATTCGATGATCCGCATGTTTACTCTGCATACCTCCCGCGTTTCGCCACTGAGCTTGCTGTGAACCTCGACGCAAAAAGTTAGTCGCAGTCGCATGGTCGCCCAGGCGAATTGTGCAGAAAAAGTTAGCAACTTATTTCAGTAAGTCTCTCTTGAATTCATGTTAGATAAAGATTTTCGTTTATTGAACGTACGTGCTTAGCCTGCTATATTGGGAGCAGTACGGTACGCGACCTTTAAACCGAAGTGGTCTGGATAATGAAGAATTTGGAGGTCCCGAGCACTTTTCGATATACAGCCGTTTGTCTGTGTTTTACTTGAATAAGTTCTAACTCAGCACTCGTCCTGTGTAAAAGGTTGCTTATATATATATATATATATATATATATATATATATATATATATATATATATATATATGAACGAGAAGAAAGGGAACCGAGGGGCCCGATTTCTATTAATCATATCATAAGAAGCCAACAAACAATGACACCAAGCACAGCATAGGGGAAATTACTTGTACTTACTAATTGAATTAAAGAAATGATAATGAGTGGATGGGAAAACGGTGCCGCGATAGCTCAATGGTAAAAGCATCGCACGCGTAATGCGAAAGCGTGGGATCGTTCTCCACCTGCGGTAAGTTCCCCACCTGTGGCAAGATATATATATATATATATATATATATATATATATATATTTTCGCTACTTAACCACAATGGACGGCATTCAATTCCGCTCTCGGTTCTACTACATCCCGAAATAGTAGACACATAGAACAACTGCATGCCGAAAATAGCTCCAAAATACATGGCTACGCTTGTGAGAGTTCCTGAGGACATTCAGAATTAAAAACTTCCTGGAACAACCTGACTTACTACAACTTGCAGCTGCTATCTTGAGGCGCGAGTATTTATTGCAGACGACTTCACTTATTCCAATGTCACGCTTTTCAGTATCATGTCGATGGAGTCATGTGAGGCCTCCAGTAACCAAGACACATGACTTCGTTTTTTTTTTCCAATGCCACACTCCTAATTCAAATCCCGCTTGTTAGACGCCCATGTCGGTGGTGTCGGAAATGACGACGTCGTGTGGATGCTTTTTGCCGAACGAGATGGCACTTCCCGCGCGGCTCTGGCTCAGTCATTTCTTGCGTCGTGGTGCCTCAGCGTTGGTTTGAGTCTCGGCTGCGGTGGCCTTCCAAAAGGGGCGGAATACAAAAATGCTCTTGCATTTAGATGCAGGTGCACGGTGAAGAAGCCCGGCTGGCGGAAATAAATCCGTAGAGATCTGGCCACTACACTTCCTCCCTCATAGCCCGTACGGGTCCATCATATCATACAGGAGGACCAGCTCAATGTGTTCCAGCTACACATGTTGGATTGGAGGCATACAAATTCAACACGGAGTTTAAAAAAGAACACATGCATGCAGTCGTGCACAAAGGAGCAACAGCCCTGTGTGCAGTGTTGTACGAAACGGCGTTCCTGGAACTAGTTCGTTTTGGGAGGAACGGAGAAACGCCACCGTTCCATTAAGGGTCGGTGGAACTGTAATGGTAACTCGTTACGTTTATAAAGGAACGGCAGAAGGAACGGCGTTCTTTCTGTAAACGTTCCACGGCATTGAACAGACGCACGCACGTACGCAGCACATAATGCAGGGCGGATGGGCGACCGCGTGAGGCGCAAATAACTACCGCTTGCCTGTCACGTGACTGTAGGGCATTTTTTTCGTGAGTTCTCCGCTATATTTGTTTATGACTAGGCTTCAAGATTGTCACGTGACGCCCCCTCCTGTAGACCATCAACATAAAGGCAGAGTTGGCTGGGGTCACCAAACCAGCCAGCGCAGATGTTGCCACCTCGCCCGTGCCCGAAGATTTCTTCTCGTTTGGGCATGAAACTCTTCCAGCCGAGGAACAGGACGAGTTGGCGCGGTACCTGCTGGTACCAGTTGACTATCCGCTGTCACTGATGAAGAACTTTGAGGGACTGAACTAACTTTTCCTCAAGTACAGCACGGCAGTACCCTCAAGCGCTTCGGTGGAACGGATCTTCAACATTGCCAACGAAGTGCTGACGAAGAAACGGGTTCGTCTGTCGGACACCAACATCGAGATGCAACACTTGTTGAGTTCAAACAAGGGACTTTACGAAGTTGCGAATATGTATAGTGGACATTTTTCTTCCGCTTATACTGCAATATTGAATCAGAATTCATTAAACGCCTATGTATTGTTCATTTCGATGCGGTTTCTTGTGCAAGAAATTTAATGACTTTGATGCATGTGAGTAACTTTCTATTTGCACATCTGAATCGCAGTATCCTGACTGCGCATTTGAAGACCGAAACGGAAGGTGCCATATGTGTTGCACTTGTAATAGACGAGCACCAAAGTTGCAGTTAGACATGCCTGGAGTATGTCCGGTGATCCCTGAACAAAGTCGTCTAGGAGCGTTTCTTTGAATTCTTTTTATCTCCAGATAATCTGCTGTCGGCGATGTTCAGATCCGTATAATATACGTAGTTCGATGCGAGTTTTAAAGTGCTCACTTTATTTCGCCTCAGGATTATCAGACACTATATTTTAATTTTAAAAAATCAAATGTAACGTTAATGTAACGACACTTTCCAATGTTCGAACTGTAACTGGAACGCGTTCCTTTCGCATGAAAGGAACTTGTAACGGGAACTCGTTTCAATATTGGGAAGGAACGAGGAACGAGCTTTGGTTCCTGTTTTTGAGGAACGTGTACAGCACTGAAGTCTCTGTGACATGTGCTCTCTTCTATGAGAGAAGTCTGTACGTTGGCGGTGCAATGAAGGCTGCTAAGCGGAAGACGTTTATGAAACCCCTTGCCAACATGTTTTAGACAGGGGCACACGGCTTCTCAAAACGTCGGTGCGTCGATTTCATATCCTGCAATGTAACTGCATTTTATTTCCGGGGCGTAGCCCGTTCCGATGGTTACCGGTTTATAAGTCTATTATAATTGTGTGCATTTGGAATATCGTAACATCCTGGTTATTTCAGTGCTTACGGAAGCGCTGACAATGGGGAACACCATGCCGAAAACTCGTCGGGAGTACTTTTTGTGTCGTTGTGGGTTTCGTTTTCTGTCATGGCAGTGGTTTGTGGGGCGTAATTAACTTCTTTCATGTTTATCGTCTGGAAGGTTTAGCCTGATCTACAGCCTGAGTACAGAAAATTGGGAAAAATAAGCGCATCGTTTCCACGCGCGCATTTGTGGAGTAGTGCACTAAAGCGTCGGGCTGCTGGGCTTGAGAGACTGGTGTGACGGGGGTGCGATGCCGGCTAGCATTTCCGAAACATTTAAGCATTTTTTTAAGAGTGCGGTACACACATGTTCTGCGGGAGTTACCAAGAATGGGCACAGACCAAGTTTCGAATACCCCTAACTTACGCCATTAGGGCCGTAACCTCGGATTGCAGACACCGACTGGCCAAGGGAACACCATTTGTCCAATCGTCGTATCTTTTTTGCGTTGTTTTTCTTTAGTAGCATGTCCTATGTTAGCTGGGAGACCCTGTACGTGGCAATCTAGTCAACTGCCTAGCTGCGTCAAGGCTGTTTAACAAGGCGCGATTTTCACTCGGCGACACAGCAATCGCTCCGCGACCGCCGCCACGACCGTCGCAGCACCCGTCTACTTCCGCCACGTTGGTAGCGCCTTAACGGGATCACAGCGATCGGTGCGATTTTGGGCGCGGGCGACAGAAAGCGCCCTCTTAATAGAGAATTTTCTGCCACAGTTAATTTTACGATGTGTTGTGAAGGACTTTCCGTAGCTGCGGAATAATTAACCCTTTTACTGGTAGCTCAACAATACTGACCTAACAAAAGCATCTGCAAAAGCTAGACAAATCCAAGTATTAGTATGTGCCTTTCAATTTACGTTTATTTATGTATACCTGCTCCAAAGCGGTATTTATTAAAATGTCGAGCGTGAGCAGCAGCACATGTATTTGTCACAAAACCTGAATGCTTCGTAGTTATCTTCTGAGCGCACGTGGGGGCCATATTCTCGCCAATGCGGAATTGCTTTTTCCTTTTTTAAAGCAAGCTCTTATTAACTCCTTAAAGGTAGATCTCAAGAACACACATTGACCTTGCCAAAGCAAGTGCCAGATACCAGTTTTGGACCATACCTTTACCTTTCACCACCAGGTCAACAATAACTTTGACCTACTGTATATCCCGCTTAGTTTTCATAGAAACCGTTTAATATTTCCATTGGTATGTATTTGATCAAAGTAAAGAAGAACTAAAGCAATAAAACCAGTCTAGGTCAAGTACTTCTCAGTGAAAGGGTTAAACAATCCCAAGGGCACATGTCTCACAAAGAGCTCAAAGCCCGCTGTACTTACCATACCGTTCAATAAATAACAAAAGACCTAACTGGTTTCCGTGTTGTTTTATTGCATAACAATGCAGGGGGGTATGAGTACTTCGAGGGCAGGCGGTAATTTTCAGCGTCGCCGCAAGAGAAATCACGCCGCGTCGTCAACGCATGTGAAAGTTTTCAACAAAAATTGTTGTTTCACTCAAGCGACAGCGTCGATTTTTTCCTCGCTCCAGTCGCTGCATGTGAAACAGTCTTCAGGCGCCAGTGTGAGGTAGACCCGGGTCCTAACTCCTGCTGGCTGACACCGGCTTGTCGGTTTGTTGTTTTGTCTTAATGAATGGCTCATACCCACTATGAGGGATATGCCAAGAATGGGGTGAATAAGCAAGAAAACTTGTGATATCTAAAAAGAAACACCAGTGATAAATTTCTATAAGATCAGAAGAAAAGTAAAATACCGCAAATTCAGCTCCGCTTCAGCCTGATTCTTGGCCACGACGTCTCTGTGATTCTGCTTTATAGGGTGCCTCGCGGCAGCAATTGTCGCCTGTCACCGCCGAGGGAAAGAGGAAGTGGCTGTCGCAGTAGAGACGCAAGATCAAGCAGTGATTAAGATTCCGGTCGTTGCTGCGTGTTCGGCTCTGGGGGTTGCGGCCACGAATTGAGTAGTTCCTGACTCTTTTTTGCTTGTTAACTGTTTTTGTAACATATTTGTTATTTAATAAGTGCTTTTTGGGTAATCAGACCAGACAGATGCCATTTTCGTCACCAGGGCCCGGGGCTTTCCCCTGGTCCGCCTCTATTCCCTCGCAGGATTTACCTGTGGACTTGTTTCTGCGTAACGGCGTCAAATAAGTTCCCGTGGCTATCGTCCCAACCAATGATGGCATCATACGGATGAAGAACCCGAAAGCGATTCAGGCGGAACTGCGATCGGCGACAGCCCATTTCCTGAATATTACAGAGGTCCGCCAGTTCGGCAGAGGAGGTATCCTTTGCTTTTCTCCAGACCAGCCCTGTGTACAAGACCTTCTAAAGTGTTCCACGTTTGCCTCCAATCCGGTAAGGGCATTCATCCCACCGCACTTGGCGTGTGTGAAAGGGCTTGTGCGTGGCGTTGATGTCAACATGTCAGCAACAGAAATATTAGAGTTGTTTTCACCAGCAGGTGCTATTTCAATTTATCGGTGTGGACGTGTCGTAGACAAAAACAAAATTCCTACTGAATCGGTCATTGTAACATTTGCAGGGACAGATAGGCCAACAGAAATCAAGGCATGGCCCCTAATCTATCGAGTGGAACCTTTATCCCCTCGTCCTCTTCAATGTGTAAAGTGCTGGCGCTACGGACACACAATGAAAGGATGTAGGTCTGCTCCTAGATGCCGAGTTTGTGGTGAGGAACATAATTCCAGCGAATGCACCAACAAAGAAGAAAAGTGCTGCCTCTGCAGTGAAGGCCACTCTGCTGATTATTTGAATTGCTCAGCAAGGGCACGAGAACTACAGATTCTAGAAATCGTTGAGCGAAGACGTTGTTCTCGTCAAGAAGCCATAGCTGAAATGCAGGCTAGAACACAGGGGTACGCAGGTGTCACAGCCCGTCATACAATGTCCACGGAAGCGTCTCTTTCAATTTCAATTGCCGATGCTGTCGAAAGGGCAATGGAGAAGGCCATGGAGCGCCTAGCTGGAAACCTTTGTGAGTCCTTGTCACAAATCTTAGCTACCCAGATGGCGCAGATATTCGGCACAACAGCACCTATCACTATAACTTCGCAAACTACTGAGTGTTCACGACCATCAAATGAAGAGGTAGCTCCTAAACTCATGTCCCAAGATGATCAAATTGCTGGTCCATCTGTTGATGCAAACAAAAATCACAGTGAAAGCATCAATGAGGAGGCACAAAGCTCAGAGGAAATGGACATGGACCCCCGATCGCTAAAACGTTCAAGATCCCCTTTGTCGAAAACAGCCACTACACGTATTCACTCAAAGACCAAAAAATACCTGAAAGAAAACCTTACAAAGAACGATTTCTTAAAAGACAACATTTTAAGCAAGGCAGTTACTGAGTCAATCCTTTCGCAACCATAGGATTCCTCAAAATTCTTCATTGGAATTGCCGATCCATTCACTCTTCCGTAACAGATTTATTGTATTTGGCATCGAAATTCTCCCCGGATATTATTGCACTACAAGAAACATGGCTTTCAACACATCAACCTTTTCACATAAATAACTTCCGATCTTTCCGATTGGACCGTCCTTCGAAAGGCGGCGGCTTAGCCTTCTTCATTAGTAATAGAGTTAGTCTTAAGGTGAAGATTTCATACAAACATATGTCCCCTGAAAGTGAAATTTTTGCTTTAGATGTAACCTTACCGGGCTGCCTACCATTCTCTTTAGTAAATGTATACTTTCCTGCGGGTGTGCAAGACACTCGATCTTTGGATTCCGCGTTGACGTCATGGTGCAAGGATAAAATCCTTGTGGGAGATTTCAACTCCCATCACACGTGTTGGGGTTTTCGGACAGACCAATGTGGCAAACGCTTGTGGAATTGGTCAACAGATAATAATATGACTTGTCTCAACACTAGAACTCCTACATTTGTTTGTAATCGATCGCGCTCAGCCTTGGATTTAAGTTTCATAAGTTCATCTCTCACTAGTTCATCTTGGGCAGCCTTGGACTGTGCCACCAACAGTGATCACTGTCCAATAATATTTGAAATTGCTTGCCCGTTAATACCATCGTGCTCTCAGATCCGAGTATTCGTGAACTACAATAAATTTAAAAATGATTTAAAAGGACATTTGGCCCACCATTCTGAAGAGCGCGAAGAATACAAACCTATGAAAATTTGTGCTGTTATCAAACGATCATACAAAGAGGCTGAATTTATTATTGAGTCTGCCAAGAGAGCCTCTCATAGTCCTTGGTGGAATCCAGACTGTACACGAGACTACAGACGAAGAAAAGCAGCTTGGAAGCAACTACTCTATAACCAGTCCCCCAAAAATTGGGCTGATTACAAATTTTACGCCGCTATATTTAAACGCACAGTCGCTCAATCAAAAGAAGATTATGATAGGAAGCACTTTGATTTCCTTTCAAATCCCAAAAACAAAAAAGCGCTGTTTAGATATATGCGAAATCGCAAAATTCTGCCACCACCATTTAATATTGATTATGTAACTCTAACATCTGATGAAATGACAAAATCCCTAGAACAGATTGCGAAAGGCCTTGAGCGTAGATTCACGTCATCTATGTCACAAAACTTGCAAAAACCAGCCCTAACGTCAGACTTTAATGAAGTTACTTTGCCTGAATTAGCTCCAGTAATTCGAAACTTACCCGTGTCAGCTCCAGGTCCTGATGGAATTACAGTGCATATGATAAAAATTTTATTCGAACTATCTCCTTCTGATCTCCTAAGCATTATAAACTATTCTCTAAACAACGCCTGGATACCATACGATTGGAAACTAGCTAAAGTAATCCCGATACCTAAAAAACAAGGATTAGGTTACTCCATAGAAAATATCAGACCTATCTCTCTTACTTCTAATATGGTTAAACTCATAGAGAGGGTTCTACATTACAGAATTACTGTCTGGATGTCGGATAATTTAATATTAAATCCAAATCAAATAGGCTTCAGAGCTGACTGCTCTATATGGTGTGCCCATGCTGATTTAGAGAGCCGCATACAACTCGCTAGAAAAAGAAGACAATATGCCGCTTTAGTGACATTAGACATAGCTAAAGCATATGACTCCGTAGAACATACAGTTCTACTGAATGTACTACGGAATCATAATGTCCCAAATTATATAATTGCGTGGTTGGCAGAATTTTTGAGATCAAGAGAATTTTATTGCTTTAAGGATGGCTGCTTTTCGTCTAAGTTCAAACAGACTCGTGGTGTCCCCCAAGGAGCAGTCCTATATCCAATATTATTTAACATATTAATGAGTTCTATTCCAGCCAGTCAGGACGTGCAAGTTTACGTTTATGCAGACGATATTGCATTCTTCGCCGCCGACAACGACATATATTCTTTATACCAAAAATTGCAGAGATACTTGAGTATGCTTGAGGTATGGCTTCAATCAATTGGCATGTCATTAAACGTAAGTAAAAGCGCAATATTGGTGTTCCCACTTATGCATCCGGTTTCTATATCCATAGTTTACAATCAAGAAAACATTCCGCAGGTTGAGTCTCTTAAATATTTAGGTATCATTTATGACGGAAAACTCAACTGGAGTCCACATATAGAAAACGTGGCATCTAAGGCTCAGCGTGCTTTAGGTTTACTGCGCAGACTGAGCAACCGAAAATATGGGCTACGTAGGCAAGCCCTCTTAATGATATACAAAATGTACATGCGTCCAATATTGGAATTCGGCTGTGTATTGTTCTCGGGAAGCCCTGCTTATAAAACTAAGCCTCTGGTTCTATTGGAGCGTGAAGCCCTGCGCCTGTGCCTGGGACTGCCTAGGTTTGTAGCAATGTTCTTTATCAGGAAGCGCGCCTACCAACATTGCCCTGCAGATTCCGCATCTTAACGATACAAACATTTCTCAAATTTTACAGTTCTCCAATTAGACGATCTGAATATGTATTTATAAACGATCCAAACTCCTTCTTTCTTGCTCATTGGCCACGTTTTCACACCCCACAGGTTATTTTTGTACAAAAGCAATTAGACAGTTTGAATGTAAAAATTCGAGACGTTATTCCATCATATCATTCAAATCAGAATTTAAAGATTGAATTAGATGAAATTTTCCCACAGAACCCTAAGTTTCATTCAGTCCGGTTATTAAATAATATGTTGCAAGATTACCTTGCACACGTACAGACAATTAACATAATAGCCACTGACGCTTCCGTGAATGACGAAAAGGCGGGCGTAGGCATTTTCTCGCTTTCGCTTGGCTGGTCATTCTCCTTCAGACTACCAGATTTCACTCCTGTATTTGAAGCTGAGCTCCTGGCAATGATTCTAGCTTTGCGGAAACTCCCTTTAAATGAATCCAGCGCGTTAATTCTAACAGATTCCCTTTCTGTCTGTACTGCGCTTACAGCTTCAACAAATTCACCGGCTCTAAAGACGTTTCTAACATTAGTTCCCCCCCAGATGAATCTTATAAAATTATTATGGGTACCAGGACACTGCGGATTACATTTAAATGAAATGGCCGATTCATTAGCGAGAGCATCCCTGAATGGACCGATACTATCGGTCCTTCCAGTGGTGGCACAAATAACAGCGATCAGATATCGGAAATATGCAATTCGTAGAGATATCATGGAAACAATAACATCATGGACCGAATTTCAGCACCTAAAATTTCCGTGGAAAATTCATTGGTGTCCATCAAGACAATCGGAAGTCATCCTTACAAAATTACGTTGCCGTGTCCCACCATTAAATTTATATTTACACAGGGCTGGTCTGGCGATATCGCCGCTGTGCCAATTCTGCCTAGAAATAGAAACCGTAGAACACTATTTTTTAATCTGTCGTCAGTATAAATTACAAAGAAAAAGACTTCTTGAAATACCGCTTGCTAAATTAGGGTTAAATTTAACATCAGAATCAGTACTCACTTTCGGTGCCTCGGTATTGGGCTTTAGCCACAGGGACGTATTTGATGCCGTTTGTGGTTTCATTCAATCAACAAAACGAATAAAATTTTAAATTCCCACTTTTACAATTCTCTGAGAGATATTTCAGTTTTAATTTATGGCATTAGTATTATAAATTATGCAGTTCAGAAAAATTAATCTGTCTGTTGTTCTGATTACTAAAATGCACATTAATTGTAGTTTCAGAATGCATATGTAAAAGTTCAGATGCTCAATTCTTGGCCAATCCCCCGAAGTGGGTACGAGCCATGTGCTGAGGACATCATCATCATCATCATCAGTTTCATGCCGGAAATTCATGCGTGTTTCTGCTGCTTGCTCTAGTCAGGCTATCTCGCCTGCTCATCTGCCCGTTCTGCAGCGGGCGATCGAGTCTCGTAGCGTGCTGGTCAAGTTTATTATGAGGCGGTGCGAGGCGCTCCGCGCGGGAAAGAACGTGGCTGCCAAGAACTCGGCCCCGAGTCCGCCGCAGCTCCCACCATCCCATGCCAAGCCGGCAGCCCTAGACAGCGCCGCCGAGTGTCCCTCGTGCTCGATCCAGCCGTTATTTGCCAAAGATGCCCAGCGGATCAGACGCGTTGCCGCGAACCTCGAGAAGCGTTGGCATGCCCTGTGGCTCCGTTCTCTAGAGTGGCAGCGCATGCTCGAACAGCTTCTGCAGGGGTCACAAGGTATCTGGGAGACAGGCGGTGACTGCTACTTCGGCGATGAGCCCAATACCAAGCAGCCGCGCCTGAGCTGTGAATGGGAGGGTGGCATCAGTAACAATGGCACCGAGGAACCCCGCGCTGAGGATGAGCTCACCGCCGTCGTCGCAACTACGACCGAGTGTGGGCCACCCGAAATGCTCGAGAATGGCATCATGGTTGGGCAGACGGGCATCATGGACCTTAAGTTGGCACGCAAGGGAAGGCGGTGCTCCGAGGTGTTCAACGATGTTGGGTATTCGAGCGAGAGCTCGCCACAGCTCTCCAGCGAGGACTGCATCCGGATCCACAGCTACAGCCCGGAGCTGGCGGAAGTGGTCCTCCGGGAGCATCGGGATGGCTTGGCAAGGGACGACACTGATGAATGTGGCACCGGCGTCGTCGACAGCTGTGCTGCCCTGTACAATGCGGCCGACGAAGAGGATGCGGGCGAGACTCGGGAGTATGAGGCGTCACCGCTAATCCAGTCGAACGTCTCAAACGTCGACTTCTACAAGATGCCACTGCCCGAAGAAGCACCGTCTTCGGACCATAATGAAGATGACGCTGTGGACGCTTCAGGGAAGCTGGATGACGAGTTGATGGATATCGCGGAACTGGAACAGCTTGGTGGCGCTGCAAAGGTCTGTACGGTTCGCCTCGAGCTATTTCCGCTTCGTTTGTGCATTCAGTTATCTGTCGAAAACGGCGTTCTTGCACAGAATATACGACAGGGCATGTTGGTAATCAATACCGAATAGCGAATACGGAAACAGAATGCCGAGGATATACAAGAGTGCCGAGGATATACAAGAGGGCTTGTGCCGTCTATCCTCGTCATTTCGTTTGCGCTTTTCTGTTTATTCGCTGCAGCAAAAATCAAACCCCATGAAGAAAAAAAATTGAATTGTGTTGTTTAACATCTCGAAATCGCCAAGTGGGTTATTATGGACGCCATAGAAGAGAACTGCGGGTTAATTTTGACATCGTTGGGTTCTTCAACGTGTACTCAATGCACGGTGCACGATCACTTTTTCATTCCGCCCCCTTTTGAAATGGATCACTGCATCCGGAATCGTACCCACGACCTAGTGCTTGGCAGCAGAACGCCAAGAGTGCGGGTGCTCCATGGTGGGTCCGCACTTATTCCATCTCGCGATCCGGGTTGTTGAAATCTATTGAGTTCACTGACTTGGTGCATTTCGCTTGGGTCGACACTGAGCAATTTTGAACTCTGTGTTATTAATGTACAGTGTTGAATTCTGGGGGCCTGTATAATGTAACGATTCTATTCCGAAAATTTTCTCGCATCGTCAGTGTTCTGAGTGGCTCTCTGCCTATACGCAATCACTATGATTGGCCCGTCGGGAGTCGTGGATGCCAAGAAAGGGATAGAACCTGTGGTGTATACTAAACAGAGCACCGGAACTGCGCAAGAAAGAAGAAATGAACACCAACCGTGAGCACCGCGCCGGCATGCACTTTGACCGGGCACGTAGCCCGAGTAAAGGCGACTAGGAGGGCCATGCCCTGCAAGCAACTTGCACGGCGAGCGCCCGGCAACAGTCCTTTATACGCAACGGCGCTAGATCAAATAAACCCAGTTAATTTGCAGTTAAATCCAGGCTACTACAATGAATTCGGTACACATCAGAACCTAAAGAACAGAATGGTTACATTTTACTGGCCCTGTTTTTTTAAGAAGAGAAGAATTTTATTTATTCACTCACGAAAATGAAAGCACACTAACAAGATATACAAGGAGCTCCCAAAGCTCAAGGCTGTAAGGGGACCTCCTGTTCTAATGAAAAAGAACAAAACAAATTAGGTTAGTGCAAATGCAGCAAAGTTGTAAAGTTGTGTACAAATAATTACACACGACAGCAAAAGAATTGAAACATTATATAGTAGAATACAGAATTACAGAGTACAGAAATACAGACGACACTGGTAATTGACCTACATGACGTTATCCCGGAGTATGGTTTTATTGTTCATTGCCAGTGTCACGAGTATTGAACAGAAAAGTGAATACCTATCATTACGATCTTTGTGGTACATTTCTTGTGCCTTTTGTTCCCTCATGACGTCGAGCAGCTTATGGTCGCGCTCATGTGGCACCGAGCTCAACGCCAGGGAGGAGCAGGAGGCACGGAACCATCGCCAGGCAGATGCGGCGGACGATCCCCGAGCCGGTGGCCGTTGCTGAGGCCGGCATTGAGCTGCCTTTCAGGGACGAGTTCAGCCGAGGGGATCATCCTCGTTGGCTTGGCCGACAGACGACGCTGACGAGGCCGGCGACATCGAAGACGGCCTCAATGCTCGCCGTCTCGGTGCCTCGGATTCTCGACTGGAGGGTGGTGTGCACGGCCACCTGACGCGGCATGCCCGCCAGGGCCGATTTGAATGATCTAATCACAGAAATAGCGTCGAAATAATTGGAGCAGAAAGCTTGAGGCTTTGTGTCGGCACAAAGGCAACGAAGCCGTACTGGAAAAAGCCTGACAGTCTATCGTTTCGGAAACTTCAGCAGAAAGCCTGGCCGAAATGCGCGTGGTAGGTGCGCAAGCCTTTCATGAATTTGGCGCACGACAGGTTAGCGCAGATGAGGGCTTGGTGAGTTCAAGCCAAGCAGTATGGCGGTTACATTTTAAAAGGACGATTTGTAATAGAACACTCGCTTATTGTTGTAAACTTGTGGATATATTTCTGTGGTCCCTTGCATGTGCGGAATGACTATAACTTCAGCACGCATATTCTCACCGGGTGTGGCGGCCGCATTTCCATGGAGGAGAAATGCAAAAACGCCCGTGTGCTTGCGTTGTAGTGCTCGTTTAAGAACCCCAGGTGGTCAAAATTAATCCGGAGCCCTCCACTACGGCGTGCCTCATAATCAGAGGTTTTGGCACGTAAAACCCCAGAAAGATGATATTCTCACCGGGTTATAATAAAATTGTGGTGTTTAACGTCCAGTAGCTACACAGCGGATTGTGAGGGACGCCGTAGAGGAGGGAGGGTCTCGGGATGTATTTTGACCAGGGTCCCTTTAAGGCGCTTCCAAAGCACAGCACACAAGCGTCTTTTCATTCCCTTGCCATTGAAGTGCGCCCACCACTCCCCGGATTGAAACCCGCGACGTCTTTCTCGGCGTCGCGGTTGCGATTGGAGGTGTTGGGCTTGAGCTTGACATGTTTGGGACGACACGTCTACTAAGCGTACTGTCTGCGCTCACGCCAAAAGCTTTTGTTTTGAGGCGGCAATGCGAAGTTTTAGACGTTTTAAGCCGTACGGCTACGTTCGGCCGAATATTCTTGCTCTGTCATGGTTGCAGTAGGTGAAACCCTCTTCCAAAAAATTAAGGGAGAACAAATGCCAGACCACTAGGGCAGAAAAAAGAAATCGTACTATTTTTGTTTTTCGTTTTTGAATCCATGTTTGTCCCCGCAGTAGCGGCATGCTTCCGCTGAGTGCTCATAGGAGCATGGGAACGCCTTGTTAAAAACACGTCGGCAGCACTTTCATGTGGTTGTGGCTTTGATTTTATGTCGTGGCAGTGGTTTCTGCGGTGCAAATAACTTGTTTCATGTTTATCATCTCGACGGTTTAGCCTGATGTACGAATGCCCGAACACCGAAGTACTCCTAATGATATATTGTGTCAGTTACTTTTGAGAGTAACGTGTGTTGGGACACCCTGCATATGTAGAGGGCTGTGGGGAATGAGAAGACCATTTCCTCGTGTCTTGCCAACCTCGAGGACCGTGTGTGGCGTGCGCCTCCTATATTGAATTATGTTCCCTGAAAGGCTGAAGCAAATATAACGCCATCGGTAGATGGGGGCAGTTGCTTAAGTGGGAATGGATATGGCTTGCTATGACCGGTTCGCCTGCTTTATTTTATTGGGCATATTTATTGATGCAATTATTAATGCAATTAGCATTATTTAGGAGCTCCACGCACTTTTCAGTATATGTCTGTTTCTAACCTTTTTCACGCCAATTTGTGCCTCTGGGCATTTGCCCGCTACACGCACAGCTTAAGAGGAAGTGTCCATTGGTGCACCAGGCGGGCCAATTCCGCATAGCGGCGGCGCTTGCGTTCTTTAAATTCCTGAGGGGTAAAGCAGCTTCTTTGGATGAGGCATGGAGACGGTAAGAGGACTCAAACCGCCGGATGTGCGAAAGAACGCACAGCGAACACAAAAGAGAGCGAAGGGCCCACAATGCAGTTCGCGTCCCCCAACGCTCGGGTGTGGCTTGGGTACCCTATATTCCTCTATTATTCTATATCATGCAGTGCGTGCGCTGTTTCCATTACATTTCTAGCAAACGACCAGCTGTGGCCGTACTTGCCAACGAAAAAGAAATGCGCCGCATGCGGTAAATCGGTAATCAGACGCGGGAAGCTGCGCTCTAAGGTTTCTTCATGCGAACTGTCTAGAGAATAAGTGAAAGCGACAATAAAGGTGACCTGCGCATTCAGAAATCAGCGACAACATATTCCACGGCAGCCGCGTCTGCAGAAAGAAATCGGTGGGTTATTGGCCACTCTGTTAGCACAAGTGCGGTTTCAGGGATTTCCACCCAGTAGTCGGTGACTGCTACGAAGCCTCCAAGAACAACGTGTTGCCCTGGAGAAGTCACTAATAGTAAATCGCGATCCAGGAAATGCGCACGCTCACCCTTAACGTTGGCGCACGCACACAAGTCACCAGGCGAAAGCCCCGGTCTCCTGCGTGGCGGCTTCGGCGTTGCGGTGCTGAGCCCGAAGGCGCGGGATCAAATCCCGGTGGCCGCATTTCCATGGGGGTGAAATGCTAAAACGCCCGCGCATTAGGTGCATATTAATCAACCCACAGGTTGTCAAAATGAATCCGTAGTCCCCCACTAAGTCGTGCCTCATAATCATATCGTGGTTTTGGCACGCAAAATTGCAGAACTTAATTTTTGAAAGTCCCGGCACCCTTCCAAAACGTTTATAGCGCCGTGCGGCGGAAAGCAGTATAGCAACATAAAAAAAGCGCATTGTTTCCTCACTCCATGCGCGAATTCGTGGCCAAGAATGGGCACAGACCCGGTTGGGAGTACCGCGAACGTGTACGCCATTAGGCCAGGAACCTCGTTTTGCAGACACCGACTGGCCGACGGAACACAATTGGTCCAATAGTTTTTTTTTTTTTTCGTTACTAGCGTGGCCTATGTTAGCTGAAACACCCTGTATGTGGCAACCTAGGGCGCCATAACGTAAAATGATTCCAAACTGTTTTGATTCCTGACTCTTTATGTCAAATTTACGTAACGACCGACGCAAGCATCGGGCGGTGACCCGCAACGTTGTCTGAACAACCCAATCAAACACTCTCCTCGTTTATAGGAGGCCACCTTTGTTCGCTTTCAAAACTAATAACATTGTCTACACTCAGCGGTTTTTCATATCTAATTGGCTGACAAGAGGCGAGGAGAACGCTCTAGTGGAGAAGGTTTCGATGGGGCCGAGCCAGCACAGTGAAAATAGATAACCGCATGAAGAGGATGGTGCCGGCTTCTCTGATTGGTCCGCTTCGCCTTACATAGCTTGCGGTGGCGGGTCGAAAATCGCGGCGGCGTGCAACGGAAGGATAAGAATGCCGCTAAAACGGATCCTCAGCAAGGAAGAGTTGGCAGAGCGATGTCGTATGCATGCCGAAAGGGCTCGGTAACATTTTACTGCCACGCAAAAAGGTTTATCGTGCGCAAATTAATACATGCTCAACGGCAGGTGCGAGTAGCGAGGGCGTGAGCTATCGGCGGGCAGCCATCTTCTATTCCTTTCGGAACGGGGCAGTCTGTGGCTATTCAGAAAAAAATTCAGTTTTGTTCGCCATATTAATGTTTTTTTTTCACGTAGACGTCACTTTGACGTGGTGAGTTTTCGCGGGTTTGTGAGGTCGCGTGACAGACAGGCGAAGTGGGCGTAGCCAGAAAACATTGGACCAATAGCACAGGGCTAATGGTGAAAAGGCGTCGAGTCAGGAATGATTATTTTTCTTTTGTGCGGTTTAATCATGCATAATCAGTATGTACACGTTATATCAGATGGCGAGCTATCGCGGTTTTCGTGGCGTCGCGTGACAGACAGGCGAAGTTGGGAGTGGCCCGAAAATGTTTTGACCAATCGCGGAGGCTGATTGCAGAAATTGGAATCAAAACTGTTTGGAATCATTTTACGTTATATCGCCCCTAGTAAACTGCCCTGCGTGAAGGCTGTTTAACATGTCGCGATTTTGAGTCAGCGACAAAGCGATTTACATCGCTCCGCGACCGCCACGACCGTCGCAGCACCCATCTACTTTCGCCAAGTTGGTAGCGCCTTCACGGAGTCACAGTGATCGGTGCGATTTTGAGCGGGGGCGACACAAGACTCCCTTTTAATAGGAAATTCTCTGCCATAGTTAATTTTACGATATGTTGTGAAGGAGTTTCCGTAGCTGCGGAATAATTAACCCTTTAACTGGTAGCTCAACAATATTGACCTAACAAAAGCATCTGCAAAAACTAGACAAATCAAAATGTTAGTATGTGCCTTTCAATTTACGTTTATTTATGTATACCTGCTCCAAAGCGGTATTTAATAAAATGTCGAGCGTAAACAGCAGCACATGTATTTGTCACAAAACCTGAATGCTTCGTAGTTATCTTCTGAGCGCACGTGGGGGCCATATTCTCGCCAATGCGGAATTGCTTTTTCCTTTTTTAAAGCAAGCTCTTATTTCTTAACTCCTTAAAGGTGCATGTCAAGGACACAGATTGACCTTGCCAAAGCAAGTGCCAGAGACCAGTTTTGGACCATACATTTACCTTTTACCACCAGGTCAACAATAACTTTGACCTACTGTATATCTCGCTTAGTTTTCATAGAAACCGTTTAATATTTCCATTGGTATGTATTTGTGCAAAGTAAAGAAGAACTAAAGCAATAAAACCATTCTAGGTAAAGTCTTTCTTATCTTGCCATTTAAAGAGTTACACAATCCTAAGGGCACATATCTCTCAAAGCTCTCAAAGCACGCTGTATTTACTATGCAGTACAATAAATAACAACACTTAAACACCTAACTGGTTTCCGTGTTGTTTTATTGTACAATAACGAAGGGGGTATGAGTACTTCGAAGACAGGCGGTAATCTTCAGCGTCGCCGCAAGAGAAATCACGCCGCGTCGTCAACGCATGTGAAAGTTTTCACCAAAAATTGTTGTTTCACTCAAGCGACAGCATCGATTTTTTCCTCGCTCCAGTCGCTGCACATGAAACCGCCTTCAGGCGCCAGTGTGACGTAGACCCGGGTCCTAACTCCTGCTGGCTGACACCGGCTTGTCGGTTTGTTTTGTCTTAATGAATGGCTCATACCCACTATGAGGGATATGCCAAGAATGGGGTGAGTAAGCAAAAAAATTTGTGATATCTAAAAAGAAACGCCAATGATAAATTTCGATAAGATCAGAAGAAAAGTAAAATAACTCAAATTGAGCTCCACTTGAGCCTTATTCTTGGCCACGACGTCTCTGTGATTGTGCTTTATATAGCGTGCGCCTCGCGGCAGCAATTCTCCCCTGTCACCGCCGAGACAAAGAGGAAGTGGCAGTCGCAGTTTCATGCCGGAAATTCATGCGCGTTTCTGCTGCTTGCTCTAGTCTGGCTATCTCGCCTGCTCATCTTCCCGTTCTGCAGCGGGCGATCGAGTCTGGTAGCGTGCTGGTCAAGTTTATTATGAGGCGGTGCGAGGCGCTCCGCGCGGGAAACAACGCGGCTGCCAAGAACTCGGCCCCGAGTCCGCCGCAGCTCCCACCATCCCATGCCAAGCCGGCAGCCCTAGACAGCGCCGCCGAGTGTCCCTCGTGCTCGATCCAGCCGTTATTTGCCAAAGATGCCCAGCGGATCAGACGCGTTGCCGCGAACCTCGAGAAGCGTTGGCATGCCCTGTGGCTCCGTTCTCTAGAGTGGCAGCGCATGATCGAACAGCTTCTGCAGTGGTCACGAGGTATCTGGGAGACAGGCGGTGACTGCTACTTCGGCGATGAGCCCAATACCAAGCAGCCGCGCCTGAGCTGTGAATGGGAGGGTGGCATCAGTAACAATGGCACCGAGGAACCCCGCGCTGAGGATGAGCTCACCGCCGTCGTCGCAACTACGACCGAGTCTGGGCCACCCGAAATGCTCGAGAATGGCATCATGGTTGGGCAGACGGGCATCATGGACCTTAAGTTGGCACGCAAGGGAAGGCGGTGCTCCGAGGTGTTCAACGATGTTGGGTATTCGAGCGAGAGCTCGCCACAGCTCTCCAGCGAGGACTGCATCCGGATCCACAGCTACAGCCCGGAGCTGGCGGAAGTGGTCCTCCGGGAGCATCGGGATGGCTTGGCAAGGGACGACACTGATGAATGTGGCACCGGCGTCGTCGACAGCTGTGCTGCCCTGTACAATGCGGCCGACGAAGAGGATGCGGGCGAGACTCGGGAGTATGAGGCGTCACCGCTAATCCAATCGAACGTCTCAAACGTCGACTTCTACAAGATGCCACTGCCCGAAGAAGCACCGTCCTCGGACCATAATGAAGATGACGTTGTGGACGCTGCAGGGAAGCTGGATGACGAGTTGATGAATAGCGCGGAACTGGAACAGCTTGGTGGCGCTGCAAAGGTCTGTACGATTCGCCTCGAGCTATTTCCACTTCTTTTGTGCATTCAGTTATCTGTCGAAAACGGCGTTCTTGCAGAGAATATACGACAGGGCATGTTGGTAATCAATACCGAATAGCGAATACTGAAACAGAATGCCGAGGATAGACAATAGGGCTTGTGCCGTCTATCCTCGTCATTTCGTTTGCGCTTTTCTGTTTATTCGCTGCCGCAAAAATCAAACCCCATGAATAAAAAAAATAATAAAAAAAGCATTCGTTAGACAGTGTAGATTAGCATCCCGAAATTGGTAAGTGGGTCATGATGGACGCCGTAGAAGACAGCTCAAGATTAATTTCGACCTGGTGGAGTTCTTCAAAGTGCACTCAAAGTACGGTGTACCATCGTTTTTCCAATCCGCCCCCTTTGTAATGGGGTCAATGCATTCGCAGATCGAATCCACGACCTCGTGGTTGGCAGCAGAACGCCATAGGCCGTGATCCACCACGGTGGGTCCGCACTTACTCCATCTCGCGACCCTGGTTGTTGAAGTCTCTTGACGGTACTGAATTGGTGCATTTCGCTTCGGTCGACACTGAGCAATTTTGAACTCTGTGTTATTATTGTTGTCAGTGTTGAATTCTGTCGGCCTGTATAATGTAATTAACAATTCTATTCCGAAAATTTTCTCGCATTGTCAGTGTTACGAGTGACACTCCGCCTGTACGCTACCTCTATGATCAGCCAGTCGCGAGCGGTGGATGCTAAGAAAGGAATAGAACCTGTGGTATATACTAAACAGAGCCACGGAACAGCGCGAGAAGGACGGCATGAATACCAACCGTGAGCACCGCGCCGGCATGCACTTTGACCCGGCACGTACCCCGAGGAACGGCGACTAGGAAGGCGGTTCATTCATTTTAAAACAGTGCCAAGAACATGGACAAGGGAGAACAAGGGACAAGCGCTGACTGCCAACAACATCTTTATGGAAGCCTGCGCAAATATATACTATTCGCAATGGGCATAAAGAGAGAAAAAAAGAATAAGAAAGGGAAGGGCGAGTCATCTTCTGTCAACCCTTGCTGCGCATGCGTCAAAAACATAAAACTGTACGAATGTAACAATACAGATAGTGGAGAAAGGACAAACTGATTAACTTCTAAGGAACTTCTTATCGCAAAGAGTTATAGAAGGGGAACTACACAAGTGGCTCCTAACTGACACATTGAAAAGGCCTCAAAGATTTCCCTGGCCATCTGATCGCGGGCGGTGCCCTGGAAGCAACTTGAACGGCGAGCGCCCGACAACATTCCTTTATACCCGACAGCGCTTCAGAAAAGAGTCGAATGTCACGTATTCTATTGTATAGCCTATAGATCAAATACACCCACTTAATTCCCAGTTCAATTCAGGCTACTACAATTAATTCGCTACACTTCAGAATCTAAAGAACGGAATCGTTTCATTATGCCAGCCCTGTTTGACACTGGTGTTATCTGATGTTATCCATGATGTTATCCCAGAGTACGATTTTATTGTTCATGGCCAGTGTCACGAGTATTGTATCGAAAAATTAATAGCTGTCACCACGATCTTTGCAGTGAATTTCTCGTGCCTTTTGTTCCCTCATGACGTCGAGCAGCTTATTGACACGCTCATCTGGCGCCGAGCTCAGCGCCCTGGAGGAGCAGGAGGCACGGAACCTACGCCGAGCAGATGCGACGGAAGATCCCCGAGCCGGTGGCCGTTGCTGAGCCCGGCATTGAGCTGCCTTTCATGGACGACTTCAACCGAGGGGAGCATCCTCGTCGGCTTGGCCGACAGACGACGCTGACGAGGCCGGCGACATCGAAGACGGCGTCAATGCTCGCCGTCTCGGTGCCTCGGATTCTCGACTGGGGGGTGGTGTGCACGGCCACCTGACGCGGCATGCTCACCAGGGCCGATTTCAATTACCTAATCCGAGAAGTAGCGCCGAAAGAATTGGAGCTAAAGGCACGAGGCTTTGTGCCGGCACAAAAACAACGAAACGTTACCTGAAATAACCCGACCGTCTGCCGTTTCGGAAACTTCAACCGAAAGGCTGGCCGAAGTGCGCCTGGTAAGGTGCGCAAGCCTTTCATGAATTTGGCGCACAATAGGTTAGCGCAGATGAGGGCTTGGCGTGTTCAAGCCAAGCAGTATGGCGGTTACATTTGAAAAGGACGATTTGTAATAAAAAACTCGCTTATTATTGTAAACTTGTGGATATATAGTTCTTTGGTCCCTTGCATGTGCGGCATGACATTACTTCAGGACGGATACCCTCACCGGGTCATAATAACATTGTGGGGTTTAAAGTCCAATAGCTGCACAGTGGGTTGTGAGGGACGCCGTAGAAGATGGGGGGTCTCAGGTTGTATTTTGACCAGGGTCCCTTTAGGGCGCTTCCAAAGCACAGCACACAAGCGTCTTTGCGTTCTGTTGCCATCGAAGTGCGCCCGTCGCGCCCCGGAATCGAAACCGCGACGTCGTTCTCAACGTCACGGTTTGCGACTGGAGATTACGGACTTGAGCCTGACATGTTCGGGACGAAGTATCTGCATGGCATACTGTCCACGCTCACGCCACGAGCTATGTCTTGAGGCGGCAATGGGAACGTCTTGTCATCACACGATGCAGGGAAGTTTTAAGTCGCACGGCTACGTTCAGCCGAATATTCTTGCTCTGTGACGGTTATAATAGCTGAAACCCTCCTCCAAAATATGAAGGGCAAACAAATCCAGCCCACTAGTGCACAAAAAAAAAATCTGACTTTATTTTTTGTTTTTGAATTAAAGTAGGTTACCCCAGAAGCGGCTTCCGCTGAGTGGTATAAAACGGTGAAAGTAGCCAAAAATAGGTTTGCAAGTATATGGCATGGAAATGTGCATGTGTATTATCCTAGGAGGAAGAGTAAGTTTAGGGCCCATGGTTCGGAAGGCAAGAAATATTAAAGAAGCGTACGGCAATGTGTTTTAAAGCGAGGCTTTTTTTTTTTTTTTTTGCCTGCTTTCTCGGTTTTTGGCGTGGCTGCCACTTGGCTGGGTCGCTATCTCGGTGGATATATCTTTAGGTATATATACGAGAGAGATCTATTTTATTGATAAGAAAGATAGAGACGTCGACCTGAGCTAGTCCGCTCTATTCTGCTACTCTGAACAAGGGAATAGGAAAGGGGAGTGAATGTACTGGGATGGATGATGATGATGATGATGATGATTATGATGATAAGAGAAGTGGTGAGTGCTTATGTACGTTAGATGGTGGCCCTATACTAGAACAGCTCGTCTAGTTTCGTGCCATGCAGAAACTTCAACAGTGCTTCAATTGTGCGCATTTAAGTTGCACTGTCAGCCCATGGGCCAAGGATAGCGTGGTTGGCTGCCAACGCTGGCTAGGGAATTAACCAACGTCCTTCGCGCCAGCATATATGCTGGGGTATCACATAAAATGTGTTCCAGCGTTTCAGGCGTCTGGCAGTGTTGGCACTCAGGGGTGTTCGACTGGCGGATGAGGTGTGCGTAGCGAAGGGTGAAAGCAACGCCCAGCCGAATCCAGCGTAGCAATGACGCTTTGGTCCGCCTAACCTTCGGGGGCACAGCGAAGTTACCGTCTGGGTTGATCATATATACAAATGTTATATGAAACTACCCACGAACTGGCTTATATATTATATCCGTTATATGCTCGCCAGGTATGCGAACCTCTGTTCTGCGTAACAAAAAGAAAAAAAAGAACTTCCTACATAAAACCTGAACATATTACGCCGGTTCACAGGCATCTCCAATGTACACCGATCTGTTATTAAAATGGTGAAAGCATATTTCACAGATTCTTCGATTTACTTTACTTTCGTTGATTTCGCCATTCGATATGTGCCGCTGGTGGTGTGCCCGTTCTTAGCCAATCCTCCAGAATGGCGGGTCTGTCCGACTTTGACACAAGAGGCACAGAATCCCTAAATGTTGTTTGATAAGTGTCGCATTTTTCTGCGCATGTCCTCACCAGTGTTGTGGAATGGGTGCCCCCATTCCATTCCAATTCTATTCCGGGGAATTAGAACTTGCCGCAATTCCATTCCTTTCAATTCCTCGGAATGAAAAAAACTTAGCACATTCCCATTCCGGGAATGGCCGGGCTGTTCAATTCCGTTCCTGTAATTCCTCAACGTAGGAAAGACACCTTGATAGTTTTATAACGCACGATAAAGCTGATGTCATCAGACGCGTTAAGAACTGCAAAAATATGCAAAACATGTTACCAAGGTCGAGGAATAGTAGCTTAGTGACATATCTCGCGTAGTGTAACAACCCTACTAATTCCCATTATGGCAGTTCCCCCACTACCTATAGTATTTGCATGGTTAGCATGTTTAAACGGCTTGTGATGTTTTATTATTGTTTAAGCTTAAATGTGTTAATGCTAAAATGACGACATAGCGTATTTTTATGCTGACAAAAGTAGTGTTCAGGAAGACCTTATATTCACTAAGCAGTTTTGTCACGCGTCTCGAGTGGTCGTGAATATGGAGAAAACTAACATTTCGTTAATGGGGAACAGAACCCTCCAGATCTACTGGTATTAGTTGGAACAGTGCACCGCTCGAGCACCTTGTCGTGCCTTTGCATCAAATACGGAACACTGGGCCGCACTGCTCGTCAGCACTCACGAATGTCAAGCGTGTCTCGCAAGCATGGATGGGGTGAGGAGAAATTTCTGTGTTCGCCTGTGCGCAGGTATGCAATGTCTTCCTCGTCGCAAAGCTTATTTACGTGCGTCAGACACTAAACTGCGCGGGAGATAAAGTTCAGGCTGTGCATAGAGTATTCGCGACTTTCATGTGGGGTTCTCAATCGGAACCAATGCGCAGGGATAATTTGTTTCTCCCTTCAGTATCTGCTGGGATAATGCATTTGTTTGTACACTAAACTATGTCTCGATTTTTCTTTTACAAATTGGCAGATCGTTCACACTTTGACACCACGTCGACCCTTGGCTCTAGCTAACTAAAGCTGGACCTAGAGAATTCGTTATGGCCTTCGACTTCGAAAGAACATGCACTCAGACCTACATGACTAATTTGAGCATGATATTACAGAAGTAGCAATTGTCAATCTTCTTTACTAAATAAACTTAAAGTTTCTCCGGCATCTGATCACACTGGCACTAATAATAAAGCGTTAAAATATTTGTCACCTAGTTTATCACCTCTATTGTGTGCACTCTTCTCGCAGTCTTTATCAACCAACACTATTCCGTACGACTGGAAGGTGGCAAAAGTCATACCCATTTTTTAATCCGGAGACCGAACTCATCCATTGAATTACCGCCCCATCTCCTTAACTAGTACTATTTGTAAATTACTTGAACACATCTTGTATACTGAAGTCATTAACTACATAGAAGACCACAAAATTATCGTTGATTACCAACATGGCTTTCGTCGGGGTTATTCATGCGACACACAGTTAGCCGGCTTTTTACATGAGTTACATTCATACCTCCACCTATAGGGTTTCAAGTTGATGCTATCTTCCTGGATTTCTCAAAAGCTTCGATCGCGTTCCTCACCATAGACTAGTATTGAAGCTAATGAACCTTAGCATACACCCAACCGTTATTGGATGGATTAAGGATTTCTTTTCATCCAGAGTACAATACACATCTGTTAACAACAGATATTCCCCTTCTACCAAAGTAACCTCCGGTGTTCCGCAGGGCAGCGTTCTTGGCCCTTTATATACTTTTCTTAATCTATATTAAAGACTTGCCTAACTGTATGTCTTCCCACATCAGACTTTTCGCCAATGACTGCGTAATATATCGAATAATTTCATATGACAATGACAAAATGTTCTTCAAACCGATCTTAACGCTATTAACACATGGTGTTCAACATGGTTGATGACTCTTAATACAACTAAAACGAAGTTATTATCATTTACTAGACACAGCCACCGTATTCCAACATCGTACGGAATAAATGACAACATAATTGAACTTGAACTTCATATAAGTACCTTGGTGTTCACTTACAGTCCGATCTAACGTGGCATCATCACATCCGCCTGACGTTGGCATCAGCTAACCGCTCATTAGGCCTCCTCAAACGCAACCTTAAGCATGCTCCAGCTAAACTACGCAGACTAGCATACATCACATTAATACGCCCCAAAATCGAGTATGCATCAGCTATCCGGGATCCTTGTCAAACCTATATCACCCAAGAAATCGAATCACTGCAAAACCGCGCGGTCCATTTCATTTTTTCTGAATATTCACCCTATACAAGCATTTCAGCACAAAAAGCTCGCGCTCAGCTTGACGACTTATCTCATCGCCGCAGAATTGCACGCCTTTCGCTGCTGCCCAAAATTTATCATCATCCGCACCTTCACCGTATCTTCGAACCAGCGACAGCCTTCTTCCCCCGCACAGACCATATCTTCAAGATAAAACGCATAAGTTATCGCTCAGCTCACTATGCTAACTCCTTCGTTCCCCGAACAATAGTTGCATGGAATAACCTGCCATCACACATTGCTACTCAAATCGATTTCGCAACCATTCAGAAACTTTTACGCAACGGTTACGTGTAAATATCCATCATGTACTATTTTATCGTTTCTTCATACGTTGTTCAGTGTATATATTGTTTTTATCATTTGTTTTACCGTTCTGTGTGTACATTGTATAAGTGTATTAATGTCTTATTAATTTGTTAAGATGACAACTGACGCAGTATCGAGCAAGACCTCGTTTTACTTCTTGTAAATTGTATATATTTTATGTCCTTAATTTGTTTTACAGTCAGTTTTGTATTTTCTCTCTGATTTTAATTTGATTAATGTATTTCGTATACTGTTTTATTTGTGTATTTTGCTAGACGTCGTACTTATGTATAACTCCCCCCCCCCCTATTTTTTTGTTCGGTAACGCGCAAAGCTCGCATTTTTTCATCTTTCCGTTCCCCCTATTTCATAATACCCGAAATAAATAAATAAATAAAAGGGAGTAGCAAGGTACGTTTTCCCCAAATGCCCTCTTTGCTTGGCGATGCAAACACGGGTTATGTGCCGATTCGTAGCAACCGAGCGAAGAAAAGATGCTAAGAAAAAAATGGCGCAGTTTCGCCCGAAAGGCGAAGCATCAATTGCGATAGCAAATTAGTAGATAGCTATTCAGAGTAGGGATAGTAGTTTTATCGGCTGCAGAAACTTGGACACATTCGCTTACTAACTGAATTAACAAGCGTGGTGTCAGCGCGCACAAGCAAACATGAATAGATCACACTCAATGACCGCAGACAACGACTGTCAAAACGCTGGCAGCAAGCGCAGCCGCCGCACCGAGCGAAGGTTCGTGCGGTCTATCGCATCAACGTAAACTGAGCGGCGAATGCACAGCGCATACAAAGGTCAGAGCCGTGTGGAGATCGCTTCTAAGAGACGGTGCGGGCGACCGCCACAGCCGGGCAAAGTACAAGCGCAGTTGTTGGCAGAGTAGAAGCTGCCCCCCCTCCCTCCCTCCCTCCCTCCCGCGCTGCCTTCCCGCTTTCTTGCTTTCGCATGGGAGATTGAGTGGCCAGTTCCCCTTGCGCCCGGTTGCAAGATACGCATTTGGTGCCGCAGCACCGCGTCGCCCCGCCTCCCTCCCTCCCATACCCCCAGGCTTTCGCGCGACGAAGGTCGCGTTTGCTTTCCGCCGTGCGTTCGCTCTCTGTGATAGCGCGCGTCCCCCGCGCGCTTTCACTCGCACATATGGCGCGCGGCGACGATTTTATCGCCCTTGGACTTTATACGGAACCTCACGGCGACGGCGATGGCGACGCCGACGGCAGAAAACCGGTTAAAGTGCCCATATAAAGTGCCCAGTAAGGGCAGAAAAGATGAGAAAACAAGAGAAGATTAAAAAGAAAAGAAAAAGAAACGTATCAGTCCGCACATTAGATAGTTTTTCGCTGTCTTTCTTTTTTAAGCGTACTAACGATTTTAAAGCAGTTCGTTCCGACGTCGGCTGGGACCAGGGACCAAGAATTTTGGCTTCCGTAAGGGGACGGCTATCTATCTTGTCAAGGGTGGTGCTGAGGAAACGATATCGAAGAAGTGTTTTTAGGTTTTAGCACAGGAATAGATGCACTCTCTCATCAAGACTGCAGGTTAAATGTACATGTGTACAAACTGCTGCAGATTCTAGTCACCCTTCCCGTGCCACTGCCAGCGCAGAGAGATTTTCAAACATCAGTTTACTAAAAAACCACTTGCGCTCTACAATGTCTGAGGAACGCACCGTTATGCTGGCACTTCTATACGCCCACAGAGACGTCTCCATCAACGTGTCCGAAGTTATTGAATGCTTCGCTAAACTTCCCCGCAGAGTGAAGTTTATCGTTTAGATAGCGAAGCAGCAAAAATCAATGCATGTAAAAATATCTCTTTCTTCACGTTCCTATATATAAGCTCGTAATCATGAAAACGTATGACTGTTCATTAGCTTTTAAAAACAGAAATTTTCACCGTTTATTGTAACAGTTAGCATGATGACTAAAATTATCATGCGAATACAAAAATTACGAGGACATCAATAACCAATTTTGACCGACCTTGCTCATTGAAAGCCCGGCGCACGCGGTGTTTCCCAAAAACGCACTCGGATGTTGGGTAAATCAACTTGCCGCATCATCTGTGGCTATCGTTTGTCCTTTTCTTTCCTTTTTAACTACATGCTTTTACTTCTCTTTTGAAACGAAGCAATACCCTTCTTCAATTTTCGGTGCAGAATAATTGTTGCCGCTGTGCAAGCAGTTAAAATGCACATTTTCGTATTGATTTCTGCGTTCTTTTTCTATTATTCTAGCCACATGGTGCTGTCACGACCGCAGCGTGGCCCAAATGCATATCAAGATTTCTGAGATACTAGTTTTGTTCTTGCCTGGATCGTCTGTCTTTCTACTCGCATGCGTGATGTTTACTATCTGTGACTGCGCAACATATTTATTTGTCTTGTTTGACGCATTATATACAGTGACGTTTCCTTAGATACGTAGTTTTATTGCAGACTTATACGTATATTTAAATATCTTGTTGCGAGGTTTTGTGTATACAAGCAGTGAACTTGGTTTCACGCGACACTTTCTTGCCGTTTATCTTCGCATTTGTATATTCCATTTTATCTTCGCATTTCTAATGTTTATTTTGCGGAACTCCTGCTTTTTATATGTATTCACTGTTCGACTATAATTTCGGTCCAATTACAATATACGACGGGTAACAGCTGCTCCTGCGCAATCCATTGCAACGAAGGACAGCGTGGAAGTACCACCCCCGAGCGCAAAAAGAGCTCTTGTCTTATGAGTCAGCCCACTCCAAGACAGTAAAAAGAGCGATAGCCACAGCGGCATTGCAATCGGCTGCCAGAAAATCATGTGAGCATAGTATACGAAGCAGCTTCCAGCTGCAGATTGAAAGGCTAAAGGAAGCGGGATTCCCGCAGACAGTTTTAACTTCAGTAGTAGAATCCTTGCTCCAGAAGATAAAAGGTAAAGGAAGAAAAAATGCGCAACAACAAACCAGGAGATTAAAACCCGTAGTCATACCATACTCTCACCGTGTAGCCCACAACCTGAAGAAGGTCGCGAGTAAATTCAAAGTCCCGGTAGTTTTTTCAGCCCCTTCAAATCTTGCTAAATTGTGCGCTCGTGTCAACAACCAAGAAACAAAACGCACGACCTGCGGCACCCAGCATACCGATCCACTTGTCAGTTGCAAGGAAGGGGTGGTTTATCAAATTCCACTCTCATGCCAAAAGGTTTACATTGGACAAACGGGGCGGTGTTTGAATGAACGACTAAAAGAGCATGAACGCTCACTAGACAAAGAGACTGGATCTAATATGGCCATCCATTGCAAAGAGTGCGGGTGCAAGCCTCGCCTAAAAGATAGCATTGTCCTGGAGAGAAGTCGAGACAGCGTTGCCCGTGAGCTGAAGGAAGCCTTCCACATTAAAAGGAAGGGCCTGGAATGCGTCAGCGAACCGTCAAAAATATTGTATAGAAGTGAACTGTCATTTTTAGAAGCCCTTGGTCAGAACTAAGCACGTTGATGCGCCGTCTGCATGCACTTGAAGAAAAAAAAAAGTCTTAATCGTTAGCTTTCTTGTGGGGTTACAGCGCTGTTTTGTGTATCACTTAACCATTACCTTTTATGGTCTTGTGGCTCTATACACCACGTGTTTTTGGCGCGAATGTCATGTTTTATTCGAGTTTCATCATCGTTTACAATCTTTTTATCGATTTCTTGCCTGGTTACCATGTGAATTTCGACAACGTGTGAGTTACGCCGCCAGATATGCCTATATATTGTGTGTTTCTTTCAATAAAACATCAGTTGTTAGTAAGCGCTCGTCCGTGTCTCTTCTTGTGTCGTCTGTTTGGCGCTTTAAATAATTCAGGAAGGACAGCGTCATTGAGGTTTTTCCCTGGCCGTTGCACATGTACAAAAATGTAAACAAAGTTGTTGAATGACAAACATTCATCAAAATAATTGCCCTCAACTTCTTCTTTTCACGGCCTTTACGTTTTTCATATCAGCTGCATGCACTGCTTTGCTGCATGGTTTCGAACTGATATAGTTGTAAATATCGCGTGATATTTTCTTTACTTATTAAATAGACAAAAAAAAGGCGGAAGCATTGATATCAGCTATTTCTGCCACAATTTTTGGGACATACGAATATATCCTTTTATGAAAAAATACATATTTTACTTGTCTTGACAGTGCGTAGCGTTCAATAATTCGTTTGCAGCATCTAATATACAATGTCATTGGCAAAGCAGTTATTATTCATGTATTTGATGCCTCGACAACTTCCAGAAGGAGGAGGCCGCGCTGCAACTTAACCCCCCCCCCCCCCCCCCCCGAACAAAATTGCTGGCTACGCCACTGGTGACAGTGGGTAGTCAACTGGTGCCAGCAGGTACCGCGCCAACTCATCCTGTTCCTCGGCTGGAAGAGTTTCGTGCCCAAACGAGAAGAAATCTTCGGGTGCGGACGAGGTGGCAACATCTGCGCTGGCTGGTTTGGTGACCCCAGCCAACTCTGCCTTTATGTTGATCATCTACAGGAGGGGGCGTCACGTGACAATCTTGAAGCCTAGTCATAAACAAATATAGCGGAGAACTCACGAAAAAAATGGCCCACAGTCACGTGATAGGCAAGCGGTAGTTATTTGCGCCTCACGCGGTCGCCCATCCGCCCTGCATGATGTGCTGCGTACGTGCGTGCGTCTGTTCAATGCCGTGGAACGTTTACAGAAGGAACGCCGTTCCCTCTGCCGTTCCTTCATAAACAATTTCGACATTCATTTTGCATGGCGTTACAGCTCACTCATATTATAGTGCGCGTGCCTGTGTGAATAAATGAATTAAGTTGAAAGGTAATGCATAATAACTTTGTGTTCTTATTTTGAGCAAAGTTAAATAAAAATTAAATTATGGGGTTTTACGTGCCAAAACCAGTTCTGATTATGAGGCACGCCGTAGTGGGGGACTCCGGAAATTTGGACCACCTGGGGTTCTTTAACGTGCACCTAAATCTCAGTACACGGGTGTTTTCGCATTTCGCCCCCATCGAAATGCGGCCGCCGTGGCCGGGATTCGATCCCGCGGTTTGACCAAAGTTGATTTTAAAGTACCACAACAACAGGCAAGCCCCTGTAATGGCGATGAAGTTACATATTTTTTTTCTGAAAAAAGTACGTCGCATTCTGCCTGTTAATTACACTATGATAAACATTTTATTCCCAATATCAGAAAGGAAACTTTCATTGCAACTAAAAATTAACGCTTTTAAATATGTAAAAATATTCTCTAAACAGCGAAAATACCAATAACATGGTTATTAAATTACCCTTATATCTTTTTTTTTTCAAAGCCAAATAACTACCGAATATGCATAACACAGGTTACACATTTAAGTGAACCGGTGAGCCGTTCAAATGAACCGGTTCATTTCAGTGAGCTGAGCCGTTCCGAGCGGCTCACTGAAGTGAGCCGTTTTGCCCATCTCTAGGCGAAACTCTGGGCCGGCGCCAGCGTGTAGACGTGCCACCGCGGTTGGCGAACGTTGGCGCAGCGCCACCCTTCCGGCGCCGCAAGGAACTACTTCATCGCGGTCGGAGCGGCGCGCGCGCGGCCGCGGTGACTAGAGTGTACTAGACAATGGACCATATTCTAGTACACTCTAGCGGTGACGGAGGAAAAAAAAAACAAAAGCTCCTTCCTACATGGCCGCCATGATGGTCCCCGACGGCGTCGTCTGCTACTGACCGCTTGCGCTGGGTTGTCGGATACCGCCCAAAACGTTTTGCGCCAGCGCTGTTTGCACTCCAGGGATAAAATACCTGTAGACCGCATTAGTACACACATTTTTTCCAGGTTATTATTTAGGATCACATGCTTTTTATGTGGCAATAAGACCAAGGAACTAGCGCACTTGAAAGATCAGACGATCTGCGATAGTAGCCATCAAGCAGCCACGCGCGAGCAGACGACAAGAGCGCGCTCGCTTGTCGCGGATCCTCTGCATCGCTTCGACAAACAGTCACGTGACCATACGTCAGGCGTCCGGCGTTCTGTAGGGGGCGCTGTCACGACGTCCGCCGCTGACCCTTGTCGCGGCGATCCCGTGGGCGCTGCCATGTTTGATCACGTGGTGACGCGTCCATTGCTTGCCTCAACTGCCTCCGTTGCCTCCTTGTTTACAATGGAAGTGTACGACACCGGCGTGGCTTAGAAAACCTCTGTTTTCGGAGATATCGAAGACGGTGACTAGGTGGACGACACAAAGCGTTGATCACAGCTTCAAAGAACATGCAAAAGCGTTTTCGGAGCTGATTAAGCTATGTCCAAACGGCGCAAGCAGTGTATATGGTGCTTGTTCTAAAAGCGCGGCTAAATATGTATTCCAAGCTATCCAAGCTTTCGGATTATGAATTCAGTCAGGATTAGTGTGTTTTGCTCGTTGTTCTTTATTCGGCAAAGATTTTGAAGCAGTGGCTTGTCAGTTTCTGACTCAGTGAAGTTCCTCGGTGCGGCCACTATCTGATTATTTTCTGCCTAATCGC
Organism: Dermacentor silvarum; assembly: GCF_013339745.2. NCBI lineage: Eukaryota > Metazoa > Arthropoda > Arachnida > Ixodida > Ixodidae > Dermacentor > Dermacentor silvarum. The sequence goes on along the minus strand of NC_051154.1, from coordinate 351,950,764 downwards.
TCGCGGGTGTGCTCAGTTCCGATAGATTTGTTCTTGCTGCGCACAAAGCTTGAAACGTAGCTGTTTTGTACATTTTAATACCTTGTAGCAAATATATATTACAGCTAGTAACTCTAGTATTTCGCTCACTCTTGTGGACCGTCACCAAACATTCAGCTTCGATAATTCCGGCGCTATCGGAGTAGTACCGTCATTTATTGTGCGTATACAGTGCGCATATATTCAAGTGTGCGCCCATTCACTTATTCTTGATACGTCGGCGATAGAGTAGGCGTAAGTTTTCCTGCCATTTGGGACAAATGTGTATAGATAACGTGCGCGAAACTTACTATGACAGGAAGCAGCGCTACTCCCTTCGTCATTGTTTAACGAGTGGTACTCACTCTTGCCGACGTTCTGGGGATGAAGCCCTTTCTTTGAAGGTTACCGATACAAGGCTGGCGGATGAGCAAATTTCTGTATCCTCGAGGAAAGCCGTACATCACGAAGTGCCGGTAACACGTTCCGACACTTGCAGCAGCGGTCCGCCAACTTGGCCACTCAGATTTATTCCATTCCTTAACATGCCAGTCACTATTTTTGCAGCCAGCTAGTGCACACGTCTTTAATCCACATGATTCAATCTATCATGATTGGAGCACAGTGTGTTAGCAAAAACTCAGTTGCATTTCCGACAGCTGATCGCACAGAAGCAAAGTAGACGCGGTAATGGTTTCGTATTCGTGCGCGGTCGCTGAGGAGAGGTATGGCGTATAGTATGGCGCGCCGCCGTGAGCGCCATCTCGTTTCTCTAAAACAAAATGCTCCGCGAAAAGGGTCAATACTCGCGGACAACTTTCTGTGGCAATGAAGGGAAAGCTACGGGCGCGTGGATGCTGCACATGTGTTACCGCGCCAAGTTGTCCGGCAGCGTTTGGCAGTGCTTTTGGTGACGCAGCTTCCACGTGCGGCGGTTTCGCGTTTGCCCAGACGCGGAAGGAAAAAGCCGCAAATAAGTAAACTTTTACTCTCATTGGTGTGTTCTGTCTCATTTAACTGTTGCTAATAAGCTGTTTATGTTTTGTCTTCCCCTGCCTAAACCAACGTGGACTAAAACGCGGGACTCTTTTCAGAAGCGCTCTCATTTGTGCGCGCTTTGCTTCCGTAGCTCTCCCTTCATTGCCACAGAAAGTTGTCCGCGAGTATAGCGACATTATGACGACGCGGGAAGGAGCCGAGTTGTGCCTCCTGAGGTATTCTTTCTCCGTGCCTCGGGGCCTGTCGCGCGACGGAAGACGGCGCGTCGCCCCCCCCCCTCCCCCTCCCCGCTTTCCTTCCTTGTGCGCGCGAGCTTTAGCCGCGATCGTCCGCTCCCTTCGCGCGCTTTCACTCGCACCTACAGCATGCCGTGCGCCGCGACGGTGTTACAGCCCTTGGACTTTAAACGGAACATCAAGGCGTCGCCGACCCCCTGGAGTGTCCATATAATTGCTATCGCAATACTAATAATAATAATTACACGCAAATATCCTCCTACGAAATCCCGCCTCGCGCAGTATCCAGACAGGAAGTCAACGAAGTGTTGGTATCTTCACCGCAGTTTTGGTATGCATGTGGCGGTGCACGCTTTACAAGTTACCGGACGGTCACGGGAGAGGCGTCGTGCGCAATGCCATTCGGCGGCATCGGATTCAGGACGCTGTTGTGACGCGAAACGCCACCGCGCCACCGTTAACGTTTTGTGGCGTGGCTGCTGGCGTCTCAGCAGCCTTAAGCAGCCGCTTAGCAGTTTTAATTTCACCGCCAACGTAAAGACAGAGCACATGCCAGCCAGTGCCGTTATTTCTTTGTGCACGAATGCATGCATTTGCGCGCTCTTTTCTCAACTCCGCGTTGAATTTCGATGCCTCCAATCCAGCATGTGTAGCGGGAACGCATTGAGCCGGTCCTCCTATATTATGAACCCGTGCGGGCTATGCGAGAGGCAATTTAGTTGATTTCTACGGATCTATTTGCACCAGCTGGGGTTCCTCACCGTGCACCGACATCTAAATGCAAGAGCATTTTTGTATTCCGCCCCTTTTGGAAGGCCACCGCAGCCGAGACTCAAACCAACGCTGAGACACCACGATGCAAGAAATGGCTGGGCCTGAGCCGCGCGGGAAGCGCCACCTCGTGTCTAGTAAGCAACGTAGTTCGGCAAAAAGCCTCTACACCTCGCCGACTTTTCCGACTCTAACGACATGGGCGTCTTGCGAACGGGATTTGAATAAGCAGTATGCCATTTGTAAAGAAAAAGAAAGTTATGTGTGCTGATTACTCGAGGCCTCACGTGACTTCGCCATATTTTCGCGGTGAAATGGCTCATTTCCGGCTCCATCGACATGATACTGGAAAGCGTAACATTCGCATAGGTGAAGTCGTCTGCAATAAACACTCTCGCCTTAAGATTGCAGCTGGAATTAAGTTGCAGTAAATCAGGTCGTTCTTGGAATTTTTAATTATGAATGTCCTCAGGAACTCTCACAAGCGTAGTCATGTATTTTGGAGCTATTTTCGACAAGTAGTAAGTCTATGTGTCTACAATTGTCGATAAGTAGTAGAACCGAGTTTAAATAATGGAATGCCGTCTATTGTGGTTACGTAGCACGACAAATATATATATATATATATATATATATATATATATAGTTGCCATCGCCCAAAAAGATCACGTGCTCGTGACGCCAGCGGCAGAAAGGATGTTCCACATCCGCCCTTGGTTTGTGAGTGGTGGCGCTGGCTAACACTCCCGGGGTTAGTTCTAGTTGTAAAACATAAATACCCCCGAAAGTGGATGGGAAAACCATAGAGTTTCTAAATAAAAATATATAGTAATATGAAACTCTATGGGGAAAACGGTTCCGCGGTAGCTCAATGGTGAGAGCATCGCACGCGTAATGCGAAGACGTGGGTTCGTTCCTCACCTGCGGACAGTTGTTTTTTCATCCATTTTCGTTTTCATTAATTTATCGTTTCTTTAATTCAATTATTAAGTACAAGTAATTTTCCCCTATGTTGTCCTTCGTATTATTGTTTGTTGGCTCATTATGATATGCTTATTAAATATCGGACCCCTCGGTTCCCTTTCTTCTCGTTGACTACATAACGAGGGCTCGAATCCGGCAACAATGATGCCTTCAGGTAGCATATGTGGGCATAGAGTTTCACACTATAAAACCTAGAGGGAAATGTGGCGCTGCTGCGCTGTGGTATGCAAGGGAATGCCGGTATATTGTGGATTTGGATTGGCATCCTTCTTGGAGAGCCAGAACGCCTTGAAGACGCGCCTGGCTAGCACCGTTCCGTCTGTCACAATTATTCATTTCCTGCTAAAACAGCACGTAAAAAACTACTTTAGCTTTAGTATTACACAAAAACATGTTTTGTTTAAGTTTGAGGGCTTAGTATTGGGTGCACAATTATATGAAACGTAAAAAGTATCGGCTGGCCGCTAAAGTTGGAGGGCAGACGACAAGATTCTCGCTCGCTTTGGAACAGCTTGTCGTCTGTTCTTACTTTTCTTCGCTTGATGCTGCATTGTAGGTGAGTAAACTTTATTGAGAGATGTAATATGAGTGAATGAAAGCATTTTATGTAGATTTTGTTTTAAGAACGCGTTATTTGTGTAGTCATATCCACGTTTTAGACGAAGCCTCGTACAACACCAGCCAACACAAGCCTCGCAGACACATATCCCGTCATTCCCACGAGGGCACGGCAGCCCTTTAAGAAACTCGCATAGGCGGTGGCGCCAGTTTACCCTCTAGGTGTTATAGTGAGAAACTTTATGTATGTGGGTTTATTGACCAGTTGCCATCGCCCAAAAAGATCACGAGCTCGTGACGCCAGCGGCAGAAAGGATGTTCCACATCCGCCCTTGGTTTGTGAGTGGTGGCGCTGGCTAACACTCCCAGGGTTAGTTCTAGTTGTAAAACATAAATACCCCAGAAAGTGATGGGAAAACGGTTCCGCGGTAGCTCAATAGTGAGAGCATCGCACGCGTAATGCGAAGACGTGAGTTCGTTCCCCACCTGCGGACAGTTGTTTTTTCATCCATTTTCATTTTCATTAATTTATCGTTTCTTTAATTCATTTATTAAGTACAAGTAATTTTCCCCTATGTTGTCCTTGGTATTATTGTTTGTTGGCTCATTGCCTTCTCGTAGCATACGAGGATTTATTGGTCCGTTGCCTGCTCATGAAGTTCGCGTACTACGTGGCGCCATCGGTCAAGAGGATGTTCCACGTCCGCCGCGAAGGCCTGAGTGGCGCTGGCTAACAATCCAAAGGTTACACAACGTAAATACCTGAGGATGTGGACGTTGGGACAGCTGCCGCTGTAGCACAATTGGTTATGCGAATGCTGTGGGTTTCGCTCCCACCGGTGGCAAGTTGTCTTTTCGTCCACTTCTATTTTCCTTTAATTTACTACTTATACACTTCAATTAAAGCTATACAAAACTTCCCCTCCGCTTTCCATGGCTTCATTGTATGTTGGCTTCATATGGTCTCAAATATAGTACATTTCTGGCTGTGAGGATCTAACACTATGTATGCATACTATATGAATTTGATCGGACAATTGCTTTGTACATCTTCACATCAGGTGCATCATTCTCTAGCTCACGTCATAGAAAAGCAAGTTCCTTCTGAACAGATCCAGCTATGCTGCTTATGTGCTTAGTCCAATTAAAATTGTTACACCGGGATACTTAGAGAAGTACGTTCAATTTCAATATCCTTTAGACCATATATATAGATTAAATCGGCTTATTTTTGGGAAATGGTTACGCTGATTGTTTTACATAGTTATTATACTAACTCTGTGCCGTTTCATTTAGGTTAATCTCCACGGCAGATTCATCAGATCAGTTTTCAAGAGTTATCAGTGATTCGTTCAGTAGGATTTGCTCTAATACACTTGTTGATTTAAAAAAAAAGAACACAATCATTTGCAAATAGCCTGACTTCAATTGAAGGGGGATATCGTTAAATATATTACAAATAAAATTGTCCCTAATATTGATCCTTCATGCAGAGCCTTCATGTAAGTGCTGTGAAGGCTCTGGAGCACGGGGGCCTGGCTTGTCGAGCCTTTCGGCATGGATTTCTCATTACGGCCGTCGCTTGTCAACCCGTCTCGAACACGGTCTCCAGCTACCTCAAGAGGGCCTCCGAATGGTTGATGAGCTTTTTTGCTCCGGTGAGTCCCCTTCATTGTAAAGGGGGGTGCAGATAATATTCAACCACTGCAGGTTGGTCAGGCAGGTTGCAACGTACCAGCTCCATAAACTTGCGTGGTGACATTTTCTCCCGAGGCCCTTGAGACGCATCCTTGCCAAATGCGGCGATCTTGTGCAGGCTGTTGCGGATGAAGGTATAAAAGCGAGTGCTCTGGCCCAACAGGCGCTTAAGGTCCTCGATGTCCGAATTCGAGTAAAACTCCGTAGTGCCTCCACGCTTCCTAGCAGGGTGGGCCTTGTGCGCGGATCATCTTGGGAGGTCTCTGGGCTGGCCGCTGAGCGAGGAGGTGTCTGACGGGCTCCCGATGAAAGGCCAGTAGTCGTCCCCAAAGTCCAGCAACTTCTTCACCTGGTCCTCACCTGCAGTCTACACGGAATAGGTGGAGCATGGCTCACTGAAGTATAGTGGGTCCTGGTTGTCCCACCCTTGATCCGAGACTGAGTTCTGCTCGTCCACGTGGGCCAGGGTGGGCAACCACGAGGTAGCTCGTGGAGCTATCTCGCAATTCTGACGACAGCGCCGACTTGACGTCGACACCGGTTGCACAGACCTTTGCATCGCCACCAAGCTGTTCCAGCTCCGCAATATCCATCGACTCGTCATCCAGCTGCGCTGCAGCGCCCACGGCGTCATCTCCATTACGGTCCGAGGAGGGTGTTTCCTCGAGTAGTGTCACCTTGTAGAAGTCGACGTTCGAGACGTTCGACTGGATGAGCGGTGGCGTCTCATACTCCCCTTTCTCGTACTCTTATTCGTCGGCCACGTTGTACAGCGCAGCACAGCTGTCGACGACGTCGTTGCCACACTCATCGATGTCGTCCCTTGCTAAGCCGACCCGATGCTCCCGGAAGACCGATTCCGCCAGCTCCGGACTGTAGTTGTAGATCCGGATGCAGTCCTCGCTGGAGACCTGTGGCGAGCTCTCGCTCGAATACCCAACATCGTGGAGCGCCACGGAATGCCGCCATCCCTTGCGGGTGAACTTAAGGTCCATGATGCCCGTCTGCCCAACCATGATGCCATTCTCGAGCATTTCGGGTGGCCCAGACTCGGTCGTAGGCACGACGACGGAGGTGAGCTCATCCTCAGCGCGGGGTTCCTCGGTGCCATTGTTACTGATGCCACCCTCCCATTCACAGCTCAGGCGCGGCTGCTTGGTATTGGGCTCATCGCCGAAGTAGCAGTCACCGCCTGTCTCCCAGATACCTCGTGACCCCTGCAGAAGCTGTTCGAGCATGCGCTGTCACTCTAGAGAACGGAGCCACAGGGTATGCCAGCGCTTCTCGACGTTCGCGACGACGCGTCTGATCCGCTGGGCATCGTTGGCGAATAACGGCTGGAGCGAGGACGCGGGACACTCGGCGGCGGTGTCTAGGGCTGCCGGCTTGGCATGGAATGGTGGGAGCTGCGGCGGACTCGGGGACGAGTTCTTGGCAGCCTTGTTGTTTCCCGCGCGGAGCGCCTCGCACGGCCTCAGCGTGGACTTCACCAGCACACTACGAGACTCGATCTCCTGCTGCAGAACGCGCAGATGATCAGGCAACATAGCCAGACTAGAGCAAGCAGCAGAAGCACGCATACATATCCAGCATGGAACTGCGGCAGCCACTTCGTCTTCATCTCGGCGGTGATAGGCGAGAACTGCTGCCGCGAGGCACGCTAAAGCACTATCACAGCGACATCGTGGCCAAGAATTATGCTGAAGTGGAAGCGCAATTGGTGTTATTTTACTTTTCTTTTGATCTTATCAAAATTTCTCATTGGTGTTTCTTTTTTAGATATCACTAATTTTCTTGCTTACTCATCCGATTTTTGGCCAATCCCCCATAGTAGGTATGAGCGATTCATTAAGGCAAAATAACAAACCGATAAGCCAGTGCCAGCCAGCCGGATTTGGGAACCGAGTCTACACCACACTAGCGCCTGAAGGCTGTTTCACGTGCAGCGACTTACTGACTGAATAAACTTTATTAAAACCAGCAAGAGGTGGTGGCTGGGCCTAGGCCTCCCACGTGTGGACGTCGAGGTGTTGCCTCTTCACCGCCTCACAGGCTTGCTGGGTCGCCCAGAGTTGGTCGTCGAGGTTGGAGCTACGCAGGGCAGCGTGCCATCTCGATGAGAGGGTCGTGGGGTTAGTGTCGGGGTATTGTTGTGTACAGTCCCAAAGCATGTGTGGAAGTGTGGCTGGCTGTGCCTTGCAGATATGGTACGTGGGATTGGTGTAAATGTCTGGGTAGATCTTGTAACTGTAACGGTGTAACGAGGAGTACGTATTGGTTTGTGGCAGGCGGAAAGTTGTAGCCTAGCGCTCGGGATGGATTTCACTACATCATTGTAGCGTGTCAGGCGATCCCTACCGGTGGGGGCAGCCTCACCGTCTACCGCGCGGTTAACGAGCCCTCGCGCTAGGGAGTGGGTAACCTCGTTGAGGTTGGGGAGATGCGGGTGGACGGTGCCTACATGAGCTGGGAACCAGACGAGTGTAACCTGATGGTCGGTTGAGCGGGGTGCTTGTTGCAAGATGGCGCAAGGCTTGATGGGAGATACGGCCGTTGATGTAGTTGATAACAGCGGAGCGAGAATCAGAGACGATGGCATGGCATGTTGGGTCTAGTGTGGCTAGCGCGATGTCCACTTCTTCAGCTTCCTCAGCGTGTGGGGTTACTAGGCTGATAGCATGATGGAGAGAGCCTTCACGTGTGGTGATTTTGGGCTAGAAAGAAATCGATGCTGTCGCTTGAGTGGAACAGCGATATTTGTTGAAAACTTTCACATGCGTCCACGATGGCGGGATTTCTGTTGCAGCGACACCGAAAGTTTGCGCCTGCCTTCGAAGTATCCGTGCATCCCTGTATTGTAACAATAAAACAGCGCGGAAACCAGTCAGATGTCTAACTTTTGTTAGTTATTTAACAATACAGTAAGCAGAGCTTGCCTTGAGGTCTTTCAGATATATGTGCCTTTAGGATTGCTTAGTCCACAAGTATATGGAGACGCCTTCACAACACGTCGCAAAATTAGTTCGCATAGAAAAGTCTCTGTTTCGAGGGCGTTTTCTGTCATCCCCGCTCAATATGGCACCGATCGCTGTGAATATATACGTGACGGCGCTACCGACGTGGCGGAAGTAGCCGGTAGCTGCGACGGCCGTGGCGGTGGCGGAGCGACTGAAACCGCTGTGTCGCTGAGCTAAAATCACGCCATGTGAAACAGCCTTGACGCAGCCTTCATGCAGGGCCAGACTTCGCTCCAAAATGGACCCTGGGCCTGCGGGAAGCCATGACACAGTGTGTCATGCCCTTAACAACAAGAACAACAACAACAACAACAACAACAACAACAACAACAACAACAACAACAACAACAACAACAACAACAACAACAACAACAACAACAACAACAACAACAACAACAACAACAACAATAATAATAATAATAATAATAATAATAATAATAATAATAATTACACTCAAATATCTTCTTACGCAATCCCACCTCGCGCAGCATCCGAACATGAAGTCAACGAAATGCTGGCATCTTCACCGCAGTTTTGGTATGCATATGGCGGTGCACACTTACAGGTGGCGGGGCGGGCACGGACGAGGCGTCGTGCGCAATGCCATTCGCGGCATCGGATTTGGGACGCAGTCACGACGCGAAACGCCACCGCCAGTGCGGCCTTTTGTGGCGTGGCTGCTGGCGTCTCCTCGAAGATGGTGCGCGAGTCCGTTTCACTTGGCACGCTTGATCGAGAGACGCCCACAAATGCGCCACCCTGATGCCTCAAAAGAGTATACGAATTTGATGTTGTAGTTGCGGCTCTTTTTAGACTCCCTGTCAACGCTAGTCAGATTACAGCCTCGTCATCTCATCGGCTGTTGTAGCCCGGAGGGCTTATTGGAAGATTCATGAGCAACGCTAAATCAATTATTTAGAGTCGTTAAGTATGCTTTCAAGACTCCGCTTTGGCGAAACAGGCTTGCTCACTGGCGGAGAAAATATAGGTCAAAATTTACATTCTTGAATTTCGCGCGATAACTGCATCGCCGGAACGTCCCGTGTTACGTCCCAAATTTCAGAGTACCTTCGCGGATTTAGCCCGTTTTTGGGGCGGAAAAAATTCTCGAAACTCACTAGGTTGAGTAACTGGTTCCATTGGAGCGCAATCTAGTCTTCATTTTTTATCTACAATATGCTAATTAGTCACAGGTAGACGCTGCCCAAATCCGTGACTCCGCGGGAAACTTCAACATGGCGTCGCCATCCACTTTTTGTTTTTCCTCCTTCATTTGCTTACCAACTCTCTGAACGCCGCAACACTGACGTTTTCAGTGACGCTTCAGTGTCCCAGAAATGCAATTCGGGAACCTAGCGTAACTTAGGATGCATTAGGTAAATAAATAAATAAATAAATAAATAAATAAATAAATAAATAAATAAATAAATAAATAAATAAATAAATAAATAAATAAATAAATTCCACTTTAGTGTCCCTTTACTGACAGCAATGCAGTTTTAGAAAGGAAGCAGTGCATGAGTTATCGGTCACAAGTTTCACGGGAACTAACACCTAGTGGGAAGCATCATTTTACGGAGAATTATTATTTATTTAAGTATTTATTTATTTATTTCGACATACTGCAGCCCCGAAGGGCTATTGCAGGAGTGGGAAAACCAAATACATGGAAAAGCATAACAAAGAGAATTGAACATCAATGATTAGCAATATACAATAAAAATTCATCGAGTGGTAAAAATCTTGCGTAACCACGCAGACAATTCCACAATCGGTACGATGGTGAAAAGTGGACATAATCAACTCATGGTGATGTCTGGTGGATATATTTGCTAGGAGGGGGGAATCGTGGGGAGTTAATTAGAGTATAAGGAAACTTCAAAGATTCAACGTGACGACGGGAAGAGAGACTGGTAAGTTGAAGACTAAGAAGATGGTAACTGGGTGAAAAATACCTGTCAAAGCGACGATAATTAAATGAAGCATACAGCTTTCTTCTGGAGAGATTCAATTTCATTGATGTCAGATATTTTGTGTGGGTTCCATACGACAGAGCCGTATACTCCAGTATTGGAAGAACCAGCGTTTTGTAAGTGAGGAGTCGTGTGCTAAGTGGGGCTGAACGTAATGTGCGTTGCAAGTAGCCTAACCTTCTAAGCGCACGGTTGCACATGAGGTCGATGTGATGCGACCAAGATAAATACTGAGTGAATAGAAGATCTAGATAATAGAAGACCTAGAATAGAAGACCTAGATATTTGCGGCCGCCCGGCACCCACAAATGCCTAGCGCGATACGATCGCACCCCGCGCGCGGTATGTCGTAGGTGCGAGGGAAAACGTGCGAGGGTGAGCCGAGAAGGATGGTGGCTTGTGTGGGGATCGAGGTGATCGAGGTGCCTTCCCGCGCCTCGTCCCCCAGCTCGCGCGTGGCGCTTAGCTCGATCTCCGGGAACCACCGCCGTAACGGCAACATGGCGGACACAGCTAACGTACTGGAGCTACTTTCCCGCGCAAACCGTGCTTCCCCCCCCCCCGGGATTGGACTTGCCCCGCGAGAACACGTCACCGGGACGCGCCCTGATTGGCCTCCCGAGCGGCGGCCCCCGGGCACCCTCTCCACCCGAGCTCTCGTACCGCTGAGCGCTTCCTCGCCGCGGCAGATGCTCACAGTAGAGCACTGCACGGGCTCGGGCTTACCCGAAACCCCGGGCCCGGCCCGGCCCACGGGCCGGGTATAGGGCAGTTTTTTCCCGGGCTCAGGCTGGGCTCGGGCACGCATATAGGTCGGCAGTGTGGGAGAACACTCACCATAATTTTTTCCAGGCCCCCCCACTCACTCACGTTCACACTCACCTCCACTCACACTCAGAGCACTCACTCGCACTCGCACTCACCTCCACTCACACTCACTGACACTCACTCGCACTGGCACTCACTCGCACTCGCACTCACCTCCACTCACACTCACTGACACTCACTCGCACTGGCACTCACTCGCACTCGCACTCACCTCCACTCACACTCACTGGCACTCGCACTCACCTCCACTCACACTCATTGGCACTCGCACTCACCTCCACTCACACTCACTGGCACTCACCCGCACTCGCACTCACCTCCACTCACACTCATTGGCACTCGCACTCACCTCCACTCACACTCACTGGCACTCACTCGCACTCGCACTCACCTCCACTCACACTCACTGACACTCACTCGCACTGGCACTCACTCGCACTCGCACTCACCTCCACTCACACTCACTGGCACTCACTCGCACTGGCACTCACTCGCACTCGCACTCACCTCCACTCACACTCACTGACACTCACTCGCACTGGCACTCACTCGCACTCGCACTCACCTCCACTCACACTCACTGGCACTCACTCGCACTGGCACTCACTCGCACTCGCACTCACCTCCACTCACACTCACTGGCACTCACTCGCACTGGCACTCACTCGCACTCGCACTCACCTCCACTCACACTCACTGGCACTCACCCGCACTCGCACTCACCTCCACTCACACTCATTGGCACTCGCACTCACCTCCACTCACACTCACTGGCACTCACTCGCACTCGCACTCACCTCCACTCACACTCACTGACACTCACTCGCACTGGCACTCACTCGCACTCGCACTCACCTCCACTCACACTCACTGGCACTCACTCGCACTGGCACTCACTCGCACTCGCACTCACCTCCACTCACACTCACTGGCACTCACTCGCACTGGCACTCACTCGCACTCACCTCCACTCACACTCACTGGCACTCGCACTCACCTCCACTCACACTCATTGGCACTCGCACTCACCTCCACTCACACTCACTGGCACTCACCCGCACTCGCACTCACCTCCACTCACACTCACTGGCACTCACCCGCACTCGCACTCACCTCCACTCACACTCATTGGCACTCGCACTCACCTCCACTCACACTCACTGGCACTCACCCGCACTCGCACTCACCTCCACTCACACTCATTGGCACTCGCACTCACCTCCACTCACACTCACTGGCACTCACTCGCACTCGCACTCACCTCCACTCACACTCACTGGCACTCACTCGCACTCGCACTCACCTCCACTCACACTCATTGGCACTCGCACTCACCTCCACTCACACTCACTGGCACTCACTCGCACTCGCACTCACCTCCACTCACACTCACTGACACTCACTCGCACTGGCACTCACTCGCACTCGCACTCACCTCCACTCACACTCACTGGCACTCACTCGCACTGGCACTCACTCGCACTCACCTCCACTCACACTCACTGGCTGGCACTCGCACTCACCTCCACTCACACTCATTGGCACTCGCACTCACCTCCACTCACACTCACTGGCACTCACCCGCACTCGCACTCACCTCCACTCACACTCATTGGCACTCGCACTCACCTCCACTCACACTCACTGGCACTCACTCGCACTCGCACTCACCTCCACTCACACTCACTGACACTCACTCGCACTCGCACTCACCTCCACTCACACTCACTGGCACTCACTCGCACTCGCACTCACTCGCACTCACCTCCACTCACACTCACTGGCACTCGCACTCACCTCCACTCACACTCATTGGCACTCGCACTCACCTCCACTCACACTCACTGGCACTCACCCGCACTCGCACTCACCTCCACTCACACTCATTGGCACTCGCACTCACCTCCACTCACACTCACTGGCACTCACCCGCACTCGCACTCACCTCCACTCACTCGCACTGGCACTCACTCGCACTCGCACTCACCTCCACTCACACTCACTGGCACTCACTCGCACTCCCCCCTTTGAAATGAGTGCGAGTGTGAGTGCACTCATGAGTCACTGTGCCGATCTATACCACTTACAATTCGTGTATATGCATAACGAAGCTTCCAATTTAGCACCTGTTGCATCGGGAGTGCGCCAAGGCAGTGTTTTGAACCGAGTTTTATTTTTAATATACATAAAAGATTTGCCTTCCCGATTACATGGTAACATCCGTCTATTCGCTGACTAGTGTATTTCGTACCGCAAAATTAATCACAGTGATAATCACCATATACAAAATTCTGCCTTTTGTTGGTGTCAGGAGTGGCAGATGACGCTAAATACCCAAAAATCTGTAACGCTAACAGTAAGAAAGAAACAGATATCTCAGTTTACTTACATTATTAATGACAGCTGACCTTTCACTTGTGCATTTCAGCCTAAATATTTAGGTGTCACTTTAACATACGCTCTCCGATAGGAAAGCCCTGTTAACAAAATAACCTCAAGTGGAAATCAATGTACATGCTGAGCACTAAAGCGACTCTTCTTTCTGAGAAGACACCTTCGTCTTGCGCCCCCAGATAAAATTTGCTGGCCTACAAAATGCTTGTTCGAACAGTGCTGGAGCACGCCAATATTGTTTGGTTTCCGTACACAAAAGAATTAATTGCAAGAATGGAAGGGGTGCAGAGGAAGGCAATAAGGTTATGTTTTAAAAATACAAATTAACGGATTCATTGACTAAATTATTAAAGAGAGCTGGTTTATTAACACTGCAAAGTAGAGCACAACTAGCACGACTAAAGTTTTCGTTTCAATTTATTCATGGTGGCATAAACATTGACGTCAGCCCCAACCTCTCCCTGTCCATCTCTCTGTCATTGACATTTGACGTGTGCATGCTTGCCGCCCATGCTCGCTAAGCTCCCCTTCGGTCAGATTGAGCCAAGAGAGCGGGAAATAGAGGGAGAGATTGACTGTCCGTATACTTAGTGAACCACTTAACGCCAAAACAAACACAAAAGGTAGAACAAAGCGGTATCTATCATTGCATCTTCGCTTTTTCTTCATGTATGCGAGCGTGCATGTTTGTTACTCTGTGCTAACTTGGCTAGTCCCTCTTCCGCTCTGCCTGTTTATATAAGGAGCCTGTACGTGTACGTTTAAGAGGGAAGCAGGAAGAAAATGAGGAGCCATTCCACCCTCTGAAGGCGGATGACCAGCGAAGGTGTGGCAAATCACACGGTATCAAGCGTCTTCACTCAGTGGAAGTCATGGCAAAATTTGCCGGTCATGATTTGGATATGTCTGCCATCGGCGCTCCAGCCCATACATATTCCCTGGCGTATTAAAGAAAATGTCGCAGCTTCGATTGCGATAGCAAATTAGTAGAGAGCTATACGACGCAAGGATAGTAGTTTAATGGGCTGTATGAACTTGTAAACGTTCACCTACTAACTAAATAGACAAGTACGGTGTCACGCGCGCACAGGTAAACATGAACGCATCTCGCTCGATGACCGCGGAAACTCGCTGTCAGAACGCTAGAGTAAGGAGGCGTAGCTATAGCCGCGAGCGAATTGACCTCCGTGCCGCCTCTCGCCATCGCTTTCGAGATGCGACACCCACGCGGCCGCCGCCGGAGATGACCCTCTCCCCCTCCTCCTCGCCCCCCCCCCCCCACCCCGGTCCTGACGCGCGACAGAAGACGCGCGTCCGCCCCCGCCTTTTCCCTCGCGCGCGCGAGCTTAAGCAGCAAGTGTCGGCTGACCCTCGCAAGCTTGCACTCGCACACGCAGCGTACCGCCGGCACGCGGTGACGATTTTACCGTGTTTGGACTTTATACGGAACCTCACAACGACGTCCACGACCATGGCAGAAGTTCGCCTGGAGTGTCCATATAATTGCTGTCGCAATATAATTTCATTATGCATTGTCATTTCATTATACATTGTCTCACTCATGCCTGAACTTTGGATTATTACGACCTTAGTGAGTGGTTTCTCTCTTGGTGTGCACAATCTGCTAGCGCGATAAGTCATCCCCGCGAGTGAGCTTGTACTACAGTGGCTAGTGTACTTGTACACACAACGTGCCTCCATTTTTTCGCAAGCAAGGTGAATCGATATCACATCTGCTTATCGTTCAAGCACTCACCACGTTCACACTCACTTCCACTCACCTGCGCTCACACTACGTTCACACTCACCTTTATAACCCAGAAGCACTTACCACGTTCACACTCATCTCCACACACTCACAGGCACTCACCACGTTCACACTCACTTCCACTCACACTCATTGGCTCTCACCTCCACTCACACTCACTGGCACTCACCTCCAGTCACTGGCTCGCACCTCCACTCACACTCACTGGCACTCACCTCCACTCACACTCACTGGCACTCACCTCCACTCACTGACACTCACCTGCACTCACACTCACTGGCACTCACGGGCACTCACTCACACTCACCTCCACTCACCGGCACTCACTCGCATTCACACTCACTGGCACTCACTCTCACTCGCACTCACTTCCACTCACACTCACTGGCACTTGCACTCACCTCCACTAACACTCACTGGCACTCACTCTCACTCGCACTCACTTCCACTCACACTCACTGGCACTCACGCGCACTCGCAGTCACTTCCACTCACAGTCACTGGCACTCACTCGCACTCACCTGAACTCACACTCACTGGCACTCACTCGCACTCGCATTCACCTGCACTCACATTCACTGGCACTCACTCTCACTCGCACTCACTTCCACTCACAATCACTGGTACTCACTCGCACTTACCTGCACTCACCTGCACTCACACTCACTGGCACTCACTCGCACTCGCACTCACGCCTTTGAAGTGAGTGTGAGTGAGTGCACTCATGAGTGAGTGCGCCGACCTATGCGGGCACGGCATGTGCTTTTTGACCCGGGCCCGGGCCGGGCTCGGACTTCCTGGTGGTGTACATCTAACGTGCCGCGAGGTATCCTCGCGCGTCTCGACTCTGAAAAACCTGTTGCCCCGGCGCAGCTGGAAGCTAGCAGTGCTACTCCTGTGTACTTCCCTTTTCTTCTTCTGTCGTATTTTACGCTGTTTAAACAGAATGTAAAAGTCAAGAAAGCCCGAAGTGGCCTCAAACAAAAGGATGCCATTGTATTCCTTACTTAAATCAATCTAATTAATGCTTTCAGTGCGGTGCAAGCGCGTTCGCGACTTGCACCGCATGATGGGGTGAATACAAGTGTGGTTGCGTTACAGGTATATATAGAGACACTAGACGCTTATCGCGTTGTCCCACACGACATGCACACAATCAAACCCAAGTCACAGCATGGTGACAAAATGATATATATATATATATATATATATATATTATGAGACAAGGTTTAGGCAGTCAGACTCTCATTTATTCTCCCGAGCGAGAGCCCCGCTACCAGGCCCCAAAACGGTGATGATGAGAATGTACAGATGAGAATATGAAGTGTATGAATAATGCTCACACTAATTTGCCCGCGCGCGCAAGCGGCCAGCCAGGCCGCGACTTAGCCAGGAGGGAGGCGCCGAACGAATCGTTTGAGACGCGAAACGTGAACGATCTCTGAACCACGATAACGATGGTCGGAAGAAACCTCGATGGGAGTAACGCGATAGTTCACTGGGGATGTTTGTTCATTAATAATGTAGGGGCCAAGAAAGCGCGATTCAAACTTCTCGCACAAACCCGGTGTAGGAACGGGCGCCCAAAGGAGCACTTCATCTCCAGGACGAAAGGAGACGTCGCGACGAGAGATGTCGTAACGTTGCTTGCGGTCGAGTTGACTGACTTCTGTGTTGAAGCGAGCACGGTCACGACATTCGTCAAGTCGCGAGACGAACTGTTCTGGTATACTGGCCGAGGTGTTAGTTGGGGCAGTTAAGAAAGCGGCGTCGATGGTGAATGTCGGCGAACGGCCGTAAACGAGGTAGAAGGGTGAGTACCCTGTAGTTCGCTGGATGTCAGTGTTGTGAGCAAACGTCACAAAAGGTAAAAGTTTGTCCCAGTTGTCGTGGCTTGGCCCGATATACATTGCTATCATATCTGTTAACGTGCGATGAAATCGCTCTGTTAAGCCATTTGTCTGGGGGTGGTACGCGGATGTCGTCTTATGAGCTGTGCCACATGCTCTGAGTACTTCTTCGATCATTGTTGACATGAAAGTCTTGCCGCGATCACTCAACAGTACACGAGGTGCTCCATGACGCAGCACAATGGCATCCAGAAAGAAGCCGGCAACGTCTGAGGCGGAACTAGAGCGTAGAGGTGCGGTCTCTGCGTACCGTGTGAGGTGGTCGACAGCTGTCACGATCCATTGATAACCTGCTGGCGTCATGGGTAGAGGTCCGACCAGGTCAATTCCAACGATGGCAAAAGGTGTCTCGGGACATGGGATGGGCTGTAAAAGGCCAGCAGGAGGTGAAGTCGGTCGTTTCCGCCGTTGACACTGGACGCAAGAAGCGACGTACTTGGCCACAAAGGTAGACATGCCCGGCCAAAAGAAACGGCTCCTAACCCGGTGGTATGTTTTGTGGAAACCCAGGTGGCCAGCGGATGGGTCGTCGTGAAAGGCTTCAAGGATTTGCGTGCGCATCGAACGTGGAAGAACAGGTACCCAGCGGTGGCCGTCGGTGTTGTAAATGTAGCGGTGCAACACGTCGTTGTCGAGCTTAAATAGTCGCAGTTGTCGACGTAATCGGGCATTTGGTGCAGAAGTAGTACCGCAGAGGCATTGGATGATGCTGCTGCAGTAGGGATCGGAACGTTGACACGAGGCGAACTGAGTTCCGCGATTAGAAGATGGCGTGTCAGTAACCGCTAGAGGTAATAACGTAAGTGGAGACTTAGTCGCATTATCAAGTGGTGAGCAATGGAGAGACGTGCTCGAAGATAATAGTGGCAGGGGGCAGCGAGACAAAGCGTCGGCATCTTGATGCTTTTTCCCAGACTTGTAGACAACGTCGAAATCGTACTCTTGTAATCGGACCACCCAGCGACCAAGGCGTCCAGACAAATTTTTCATTGACGACAACCAGCATAAGGCATGGTGGTTATGAGACCACTTATGAGACAAGGTTTAGGCAGTCAGACTCTCATTTATTCTCTCGAGCGAGAGCCCCGCTACCAGGCCCCAAAACGGTGATGATTAGAATGTACAGATGAGAATATGAAGTGTATGAATAATGCTCACAATATATATATTCAAAAAAGGAAAGAAGACGAACGTTTATGGCATATTTACTGACTGACGTTTCGGCCGGAGGACCGGCCTTCGTCGGAGTGAAATGAGCCTGCGCGGTATTTCACTCGACGAATGCCGGTCCTCCGGCCGAAACGTCAGTCAGTAGATATGCCATAAACGTTCTTTTTTTTTCCTTTTTTGAATATACCTTCGGGTCTGGCGCGAAACCCTTCATCTTGTATGCATATATATATATATACGTGTGTGTGTGTGTGTGTGTGTGTGTGTGTGTGTGTGTGTGTGTGTGTGTGTGTGTGTGTGTGTGTGTGTGTGTGTGTGTGTGTGTGTGTGTGTGTGTGTGTGTGTGTGTGTGTGTGTGTGTGTGTGTGTGTGTGTGTGTGTGTGTGTGTGTGTGTGTGTGTGTGTGTGTGTGTGTGTGTGTGTGTGTGTGTGTGTGTGTGTGTGTGTGTGTGTGTGTGTGTGTGTGTGTGTGTGTGTGTGTGTGTGTGTGTGTGTGTGTGTGTGTGTGTGTGTGTGTGTGTGTGTGTGTGTGTGTGTGTGTGTGTGTGTGTGTGTGTGTGTGTGTGTGTGTGTGTGTGTGTGTGTGTGTGTGTGTGTGTGTGTGTGTGTGTGTGTGTGTGTGTGTGTGTGTGTGTGTGTGTGTGTGTGTGTGTGTGTGTGTGTGTGTGTGTGTGTGTGTGTGTGTGTGTGTGTGTGTGTGTGTGTGTGTGTGTGTGTGTGTGTGTGTGTGTGTGTGTGTGTGTGTGTGTGTGTGTGTGTGTGTGTGTGTGTGTGTGTGTGTGTGTGTGTGTGTGTGTGTGTGTGTGTGTGTGTGTGTGTGTGTGTGTGTGTGTGTGTGTGTGTGTGTGTGTGTGTGTGTGTGTGTGTGTGTGTGTGTGTGTGTGTGTGTGTGTGTGTGTGTGTGTGTGTGTGTGTGTGTGTGTGTGTGTGTGTGTGTGTGTGTGTGTGTGTGTGTGTGTGTGTGTGTGTGTGTGTGTGTGTGTGTGTGTGTGTGTGTGTGTGTGTGTGTGTGTGTGTGTGTGTGTGTGTGTGTGTGTGTGTGTGTGTGTGTGTGTGTGTGTGTGTGTGTGTGTGTGTGTGTGTGTGTGTGTGTGTGTGTGTGTGTGTGTGTGTGTGTGTGTGTGTGTGTGTGTGTGTGTGTGTGTGTGTGTGCGCAAGTGTCATTGATATACTGTACGACGCCGAATAGTCATTTCCGCTCGAATGTAACGCATAAAAGCACTGTGGAAGTCTCAAATGTGAGTGAACGATGCAACTGAGCACTGTTCCGAATGATTGTGCTGCCGGAGAGTCTCGGCTGTTGCGCCGAGGCGCAGTTCCTGAGAGAACTAACGCACGGCCGGGTGTTAAGTCCTACTTAACAAGTTCCTAGCTGGCATTCAATATAAACGCCCCGTTTTGGGGCAGCCTGTAAATCTGCTAACTTGATTCAGACAAGGAAAACTTTGCTTGACAGCCTCACCATGTTTGCTACCCATTAAAACTGGGTGCCCCACGTGGTACGTACACTTATCTTCTTCAACGAACGCAACAGATCTGCACATATCTCTGCGTGTATGTGAGACATGCCATTCCTTTCATTGTTTCATTATGGTCGTTATGATAGTGCACCGGATAACTGAACGCAGCCGTTTATAATATACAAGCTGCAGAGTTGAGCGGTCATACATTTGAGAACGGCATTACACTTATGTATGCAATATAGGATAAGCGTAACATGTTTTTCTCAGAAATCAGACTCGAGAATAATTTATGTTGTTTACACCCCCAGAAATAAGCCGAAGAACGCAGCCACCTGCTTTTTTCTTTCGTTAGTTTTTGCCACCTGGGGTTCTTTAACGCGCACCTATAAATAGAAGTACACGAGTCTTTTTCCATTTCGTTCCCATCGAATTCCGCGACCTGGATTGAACCCGCGAGCTCCAGTTTAGCAGCGCAATGCCGTATTCACGATATATATGCACTAATTAGGCTACCGCGCAGGCTTTCTTTCTCTTTTTTTTCTTTTTTGAAGTATCGACTGGGAGAAAAATTCCACGTACGGCATACGGCCAAGGATTAGCATATATAATGGCTAACTAAAACCGTTTTCGGCGCTCGAGGTCCGACTGCAATAAAAAACCCCGTACCAATTACTCCGCATTCTGTTACGCGAGAAAGGCGGAAACTTGAATGGAATGTTGCACTGCAGTTTACTCTTCTTTTTTTAAAAAAGTTATACCAATGCTTCCCGTAAATCCAAGTACAAGGCGTCGCATGGGGCAGATATGCTTTACTTGTTTGAAGCGGCAAGCAGGAACGTTACATATATGTTGCTTCGTCTGCGTTTCGCAAGACCTACTGATAGAAAACTATATGCGCAACAATACACACGAGAGATGCATGCTGCTTGAACAACGAGAAACATTTTTCTCCAAAGGGAACAGTACAATAACATAGTAGAATGAAAGCCGACACTGCGGCCGCAATGCACGCGCAATCACCGAGCGGCATTAGAAAACAATAAAAAATAAATAAATAAGAGAAAGAAAAATAATTTATTCTTAAGGCATAAATACATGTCATATGCAACTATGAACACCATTTGAGCTGTCTGAACGCACATACCAGCGCGCGAAGTAGTACGAATGACCCTGCCGAGCAGTATCGCCAGCAGCTTCCAACGGCGCGGCCTTGATGCGGCCCAATCCACTTCGACCGCAGCGCCGCCCCAGTATTTTTCCACGTCGGGCGCCTCACTGCAAAGCATCCGCCGCCCCAGCCGCTCGTCCCACTCGACCATATTCTAGTACACTCTAGTGGAAATATACTGTGGCGGCGCTGCGATAGAAGTGGATTGGGCCGCATCAAGGTCGCGCCGTTGGAAAATGCTGGCTATACTGCTCGGCAGGGTCATTCGTACTACTTCGCGCGATGGTATTTGCGTTCATACCGCTCAAATGGTGTTCATAATTGCATATGACATGTATTTATGCCTTAAGAATAAATTACTTTCATTTTATTCTTTGTTTCATTTTTTTAATACCGCTCGGTGATCTTTTTCGGGCCGGATTCGGGCCCGAAAATTGCTAGCAAGTACAGCTAGTACTAGCTAGTAAAATTGCTAGTAAGTACAGCAGGGGCATGGCACTGCGGGTCACGTGACTTCCGCTTAACACGTGTTGTCATGGCAATCGTGGAGCTCCTAGGTGCTTAGGGACATAATCGCTTAAAGACTTTTGAGGCACGGATCTGCGCGGCGGCTGCTGGTTACTGATCGTGGCTCTCTCATCTCCGGGGGCGCGACTTTACAATTGCTAGTAGGTACAGCGGGGGCGTGGCACTGTGGGTCATGTGACTTACGGCCGGCGGGAGCTCCACGATTGCCATGACTTACGGCCGGCGGGAGCTCCACGATTGCCATGACAACACGTGTTAAGCGGAAGTCACGTGACCCGCAGTGCCACGCCCTCGCTGTACCTACTAGCAATAGGTGGATAGCAAAATCTCGGTTGTCGCGAGGGATTGTGGGGTACGGCGTATTCTGCTACAACTTCCGGTTCGAGACCACGACGCCGTCTATGCCGCCGTCACTTCATGTCCATGCTTCACGCGCTTTGGCTTTTATATATGGCGGAACTTTGGTGAAAAACCCCGATGCAAGCACCGCTGGGCAGTTGTGGGTGTGAGCTATCGCTTCTTCGTACTTATGTTGGCGGCCTTAGACTCGTGTATTTTTAGGTGGCAGGCATTTCATGCCCGTACGTACGTGTTTGTGTCGCGTCAAATAGTCATATAACGTTTATCAAGTGCAAATAAACGTTTGTTAACTTAAGAAGTAGTTTTTAATAAGTGGTAAGTCAATCTAATAAGTGGCTGTTTCTAACGCTTCCCATAACAAACGGTGCAGTCGATCGCTTCGTCCGCTGTTTTGCCTGCAGCGGTGCCCAGCGCGCGCCATGTCGTCGGCTGCTGTGCCTTCGCAGTCTCCCGTTTTTTTCTCAAGAGACGCATGTCGTGTATAACTGCAGAGAGAAAGCACTCATTCAGCTATCTGAAAAGTGCACGAATTATTTTGAGGTTACCACTCCTCCCTCTTTCGTGCAGCCTCAGTTGCCTTTTCGTTGTGCCCGAATGAAGACGGCACATAATCAACGTACTGAAGATCCTTGCTGGGTGCACCTGTCTGCGTTTAACTGATTGTTAAAAAAGGGGGTATTTGTACAAGAAAGTTAGTAGACGAAGTTATTCGCCAGAACACTCGCCTGTGACGAAATGATCATCCCATATTCTGGCTCCTACGTTCGGTACCCACAGCTCGCCGTTCACGGTCGCTCGTTTGACGGCAACTGCCCATTTACGTTTGTGCGCTTCATTCCATGAAAAACGAAACATTTTTTTTTTCTTTCACGGAAGAGTTCGCGTACCCTAATGCCGAGGACCGGTGCTGGTGTGTCTTAAGCACGGGAGCAGACGCGCTCACATCGTTCTTGGAATACCTATGCGTTTCAGCTAACTTTTCTTCAAAACACCGGATTGACCGACACCATTCGATCCATGAATGCAAGCGGAACCTGTGGATACCAAATTTCAGGACCAGGGACCGTTTTTCATCCCACCACGGACCTCAGAAGTCACCAACCTCGTGAGCGCCACGCTAAGCCTACCGGAGCGTAGGTGGTAGCGGCAGCGCCCGGCGGAACGCCGAGGAACGCGGCCCTAGATGGCGGCGCAAACACCTGCGTCTGGCGCAGAGGACGCGAAGAATCCCCCAGATCGGAGCCGCGGAGGCCACGAAGAAGACACCGAAGGCATGGATTGCCGTGACACCGAACCCCAAGCATCCAAGCCCATGACCATAGGACCAAGCAGCAGTTACAGCGGCGGCGGTCCGACGAGAACACTAAACGCTGGAGAAGAGGACTGGCAAACGGTACTCACCCTGCGACAGCGTAAAGCGCAAGCAAAGGAACGCCAACAACAAGCATCGAGAAACGGACCCAGCTCCGAAATTGCTCAAGCCCAGAACACCTCCGGGAATAACCGACGACGGCCAAAATACCGCAAGCTTCCACCACTGCCACGCGACGATTTCAAGGTCGTCATAAGACCCCACCAAGGACTTCCAATCCGATCCCTCACCAGCCCGTTGCTCGCCGAAGCGGTCATCGAAGCATGCAACGGTCACGTACAAGGTGAGCACTTCATGCTCCGTATTAAACCGGGCTCAAATATTTTTATCGTATCGACCCCTTTGCAAGAAGTGGCGGAACGAGTACGCAAACTTACCTTCATCGTCATCAACGGCAGGCCGCATGCAGTGAACGCGTACGTGGCCACCGGAGACGAGGCTGTGCGCGGCGTAGTGCATGGCATACCGCCCCATCTGACACCCTCAAGATCAACTTACGTATCCGAACCCAAGGTGTGGAAATAATTCAAGCCCGCATGCACGGAGACTCAAAGACTGCAGTGATCACATTTTACGGTACGTTTGTACCACGCTACGTCTACTACCAAGGAGGACAGCTAGCGTGCTACCCTTCCAAAAATACGGTGCAAGTATGCAAACTGTGCCAACTAGTGGGACACCGCACAGACGTGTGCCCACAACCAGAACTCCAAGTGTGCCGCACATGTGGCACATCGGACCCCACGGAAGGGCACCAATGCACCCCACGCTGTGCCATGTGCGGGGAGCCACACCTCACAGGAGACCGTAGCTGCAAAAAAGACTGAAGCCAAACCGTCACCTGCAGCACACCAACGCACCTCGGCGCAACAAACCATCCTCGAAAACTGTACCACATACCAGTAGCAAGCTGCAACATAAACATCCATCCCGATGGTTCAGCTCGGAAGAGGAAGAAGCAGCCTACAGAGACCAAGAATTCCCGAGACTCGGACACGGATCTGGCAGCCGCACTCCGCGAGCGAGACACCAATCAAGATCCAGCTGAAGATCTCGATCGGGATCCAGACATCGCAGCACGAGCCGCCATGAAACTTTCCCTTTCTCAAAACCCACAAATCTCTCCCAAACACCCTCTACAAAGTCCAGGGCTGCCCCACAGAAAGGCCAGCAACAAACCAACCCACAGGTAAGCTGGGCGCAAGTTGCGTCATCCACTGCCAAAGCCATAACTGAAAGTCCCGAATACCAACGCATTCTTGCCGAAAACAAACTCCTTAAAGCTAGCTTAGCCGAAATCAAACAAGATCTGGCCGCACTCCGCTCCACCCAAACTCGATCCATACCCAAAAATACGGAACCGGTGATAGCTAAGGAATCTGCGAAGCCAAAACCCATCAATCAGGACACGCTGTCCAATCAGATCGCAATTTTAGCGCAGCAAATGCAGAATTTCCAACAACAAATGTGCACCGAGCTACAAAAATTAAAAACCTATGTAGATGAATCCGTCAACAGCGTACGCGGCGCTATGCGCAAGCGAGCAAATGTTAGCCCGGGAGCCCAACGCGGCGCCTGAAGGCTATAGAGACGACGGACAGCGAAGGTACTAATCATGGCTAATCGACGTCTAAATTCAAACGAAACCCTGGAAATTTGGCAATGGAATTGTCGCACTCTCCACAATAAGATAGCCGCATTATCCTACTTCATGCAAACGGCGCCAATCCAGCCAGACATAATATGTATTCAGGAACTAGGAAATAAAATACACACCCTACTGGGCTATGTTTACCACACCCACCCCGACCATCCAAAAATCGCAGCGCTGGTTCGAAAACACATCGCCGTGAGTGTAAGCTACATGTCCCAAACAAATATTCAGCACCAAATTCTAACAATCTGGCCCTGTAAACGCAGCAAATACAAAACCATCATAATCAACATCTGTAGCCCCCCAAGGGAACGATCCGCCAATTTCAAAGATCTGTTTTGGCATGCAAAATCCCTAGCACAAAATCAGGATAAAGTATTAATACTTGGGGACTTCAACTCGCCACACAAAGACTGGGGGTATCCGAGGGACTCTCCTAAAGGTCGCAACCTCGTGGAGGCGATGGAGGACCACAATATGAGGCTAGTCACCATCCTGGACTCTCCTACGTGAACAGGAAATAGCGTCACGAGAGATACTTTTCCAGATCTCACGTTTGCAAATACTTTAGACCGAATCAGCTGGACTAACCTCGAGGAAAACCTAGGTAGCGACCACAGCATCATAAGCATTTCGGTAAACTCGCCCAAGATTAGACGACCACGAGGCCAAGCAACGATCACTGACTGGAAAGCGTATCGGCAGAATCAACCAAACACTCAGCTAAACAATGCGGCGACCTGGGCAGAACAAATACGGACGGTCTATAGACGGATCACCAAGAAGGTGGCGCTAACAGACGACGTCCCGTCAGTAGACTCACATCTACTGCATCTCTGGGAAGCCAAGCGTAGCCTCATAAAACGATGGAAACGACAGAGGCATAATCGAAAACTAAAACTTAGAATAGCGAAACTGTCCCAAGAGGCGAATGAATACGCCCAACATTTGGATGATGACAATTAGATACAATTGTGTGCGTCCATGCAGGGCACTCTGCACACAAAAAAAAAAAAAAAACGTGGGCCATACTCCGCAGTATGATGGACCCATCAGGCACTAAAACAGCCACCTCCAGAACGCTAAGGCAAATAGCTAGCGAATTCGAAGGTACGGATGAGGAACTTTTGCGGAAACTTAGAGAAACCTATATAGGAAACCCTCCCCAAAAGCAGCACTACCCTGCCTACGACGGCGCAGCTAACGATGAGCTCGATGCCCGAATAACAGTAGCGGAGGTACATGCAGCAGCGCAATCCCTAAAGAAAAACACAGCCCCAGGCAGTGATCAAATCACTAATGCTATGATAAGAAATCTTAGTCACGAAACCCTTCATCAAATCACAGACTTCTTTAACACAGAGGTTTGGGACACCGGCTTGGTGCCGAGAGTGGAAAGAGGCTAAAATAATCCTCATACCCAAACGCGCGAAGGCCAAAAACTTTCAAAACCTGCGACCAATCTCCCTCACATCCTGCCTAGGGAAACTATTTGAGAAAGTCGTGCTAACGCGCTTAACCGCTCACATAGAAAGCAACCAACTCTTCCCAACTTCAATGTTTGGATTTCGGCCCCATCTATCCGCCCAAGACATTTTCCTAATGCTAAAAGACGAAGTCCTAAACCCTTCAGCCGGCAGCTCCGATAGAATAGTGGTAGCGCTAGACCTTAAGAAAGCGTTCGATACCATATCGCACCCGCTCATACTGGAAGAGCTGAAAGAATTAGCTTGTGGCTCGAAAACATACGCCTACATACGCTCTTTTCTGCAAGATCGCACGGCCACCATAGGTGTTGACTCACTCCGATCGGAAGAAATACAGGTACCAGGCAGAGGCACACCGCAGGGCTCCATCTTGTCACCACTGCTATTTAACATCGGAATGCGCAGACTCGCTCTGTCCCTGGAGACAATACCAGATCTAGGTCACGCACTGTACGCGGACGATATTACCTTATGGGCCTCGACAGGCTCAAGTGGGCATAAGGAAAACACCCTACAGGAGGCAATAAACAAAGTAGAATCCTTCACAGACATGGCGGACATGTGCTGCGCGCCGGAGAAATCGGAATTTATTCGAATTAAAGCAAAATACACGCGCACAGAACCAGAGATCCGGCTAACACTCCAAGGCCAACCAATACGGCAAGTGCAAAAACTGCGAATTCTGGGCCTCTGGTTACAAAGTAACAGCAGAGTAGATCACACCCTACTCTTGCTTAAATCTACAGTACAACAGGTGGCCCGAATGATACACAGGGTAACTTTCCACAGGAAGGGCTTTAAAGAAGACGAAACAATCAGATTGATACAAGCTTTCATAATCAGCAGGGTGACGTACAGCCTGTTACCAGCACCCTACAAACACTGAAATACGAGCCATCAACATTCTGATACGCACGGCGTACAAAACCGCCCTGGGGCTACCTAAAAATACCGCCACAGATAGACTGGAGGCCCTAGGTTTGCACAACATGTACGAAGAGCACGCATCCGCAGTAACAATATCTCAAAGGGAAAGGCTCAATATCACCGCAACAGGCAGGGCCCTGCTCGAGCGCTTAGGGTATCCCCTACGACCCCAGTACCTAAACGAGGAAACCACCCCAATGCCCCGAGAAATACGGAATCGAATAATAGTTTCTCCAATACCAAAAAACATGAATCCTAAATATCATCAACCTAGAAGGCAGGCAAGGGCTAAGAATCTACAAAAGCGCTTCGGCTCGCATCCCGGAACGATCTACACGGACGTAGCTAAAATACAAAATAACAGATACTGCCTAGCGGCTGTAAGCCAACGATCGACCGTAGCAGCCTCTACCAAAGTAAACTCAGCCAGTACGGCAGAGGCGGTAGCAATCGCCATAGCCATCAAGGGTAAAGACCGGAGAGGAGAGTCAGCCTCGGTACTCACAGACTCCCAAGTAGCCTGCCGCCTCTATTTAACTAGGCGGCCTTAAACATTTTGGGACATGGCTTACAAGAATATCATACCATTGTGTGGTGCCCAGCACACACGGGACTGGAGGGAAACGAAAGGGCGGATCGGCTAGCTCGCGTATTTCACATCCGAGCGCCGACGAGTCCTATCGACGAACCTCTAACAAGCTCACGTGACATCTTGGAAAACCAGCGACGTGACCGCCAAAAATTTAGTAATCCGCACCCGGACCTTACCGGGGAACAGGCTCGTGACTGGCGCCGACTACAAACGAACACGTACACAAATCTATACCGACAACACCATATAAGCCCCACACAATACGCGGACATCTGTCCATGGTGTGGAGAGCGGCCCACTCTTGCCCAAATTACGTTGGAGTGCAATTCGCGGCCCCTAAATATCAAA